>NW_006285487.1:464435-468040 GCF_000327345.1 Myotis davidii
CGGTACTTGAAAGCCATTGTTTCAGTATCTTGTAGAATCCGATATTGCTAAGAAGTTTGAGGCTGGTTGGGTGTTTCTTCTTTGGCAGGTGACTTGTTTTTCCTTATCCAGAAACTTTTAGGACTTTCTTTTTAAAGCAGTGGTTCTCAACCTTCTGGCCCTTTAAATACAGTTCCTCGTGTTGTGACCCAACCATAAAATTATTTTCGTGGCTACTTCATAACTGTAATGTTGCTACTGTTATGAATCGTCATGTAAATATCTGATATGCAGGATGGTCTTAGGTGACCCCTGTGAAAGGATCGTTCGACCGCCAAAGGGGTCGCGACCCACGGGTTGAGAACCGCTGTTTTAAAGATTACCCTTAGAGTACTGTAGTATCATCAGACTGTGTCTAGTTTTGTTGGGGTATTTTGTTCTGCAGTTGATCTTGCTTGACACTTGAGCCCTTTCAATATGAAGTCATTCCTTTCTTCAATGTATAGATATTTTCTTCTATTGGTTCCATCCTCTCTGTCTCCTTTTCTTCTCCATTTCTGGAACTTGCCGATGAACTGCCCCTCATGTCCCTTCTTTTTTCTCTTTTTTTTTTTTCTCTGCTAGTCCTTTCAGTGCTGGAATTTCCCCAGCAGCCAGACAGAGTAATGATTGTCATGTCCTGCTTCCTCTCTGGATGACGGCCTCCACTCCTACAGCCTTACCTCTCCTCCTGTATTCTGAGGCCTGTCCAAACCGCATTCTTCAAATGCGTTTCTCTGCAACTCTCATGGGCTTCAGACCCAAATTTCCTTCTACCTGCTCAGCGTGTCCACACGGATACTTTAAACTCAGTATCTGGGCTCTGGTGTGAATAGCTCAGAACCTGGGCAATAGAGGCTCTTTGCTCTTCCTGATCATGTCGCCAGGGTGTCGAAAGCAGGCCAAGTGTCCTTGGGGCCTCTGGGATTTCCCCTTGGCACCGCCTCAGGGCATTTGCCCTCCATGAGGTTATAGGTTCAGCCTGTCTGGGACTTAGACAGTTGGGATTTTGGGGTGTTTTTCTTCCTAATAAACAAAGCAAAAGGTCAGCTGGGATGAGCTGGCCACACTGCCTGAGAGCTAAGGAAGTGCTGTGGTTTCGGCTGCTGTAAACATCTGGATGTAGAAGGTGGGCAGAGGCAGGCGGAGAGGGGAACCACGCTCCTCTTTGCAAGATACAGGTCCCTGATTTCTCTCTTGCTCCCTCATTTGGGCAAAAGAACCAGATTATTAGAATAGCAGAATTTCAGATTTTAAAAAATAGAATTAGTGCTCGCTTCGGCAGCACATATACTACAAAAAATTGGAACGATACAGAGAAGATTAGCATGGCCCCTGCGCAAGGATGACACACAAATTCGTGAAGTGTTCCATAAAAAAAAAAAATAGAATTATATAAACACAAAAGGCAAGATTTGAAAGGGACTCTGGAAATCATCTGGGTGGTGACGATTTAAAAAAGCAAGCAAGAAAGAAAGCCCAACCCTAGCTGGTTTGGCTCAGTGGATAGAGCATCGGTGTGAGGACTAAAGGGTCCCGGGTTCGATTCCGGTCAAGGGCACATGCCTGGGTTGGAGGCTCGATCCCCAGTAGGGAGCGTACAGGACGCAACCGATCAATGATTCTCTCTCATCATTGATGTTTTTGTCTCTCTTCCTCTATGAAATCAATAAAAATATATATTAAAAAAAGAAATTAAAGCAAGCCCAGATGTGTCATGTGACCCACCAAGGAGCTCCAGAGAAAACTGGGCACGCTGCATCCTGCCATCCCAGTGCCAGCATGTTACGTTCACTCCACAAGCGAAGAATAATGGAATGGACTCATCCGGGAGCCCCATTCCAGGATTTCCAGATGGCAGGGCTCCTAGTGAAGGGTCAGACATCAGTTCAAAGGTCTTCAAGATTTGGGATTCCCTTTGTTCAGCTAGAGGTGGGGGAGGAGCACCGTGACCCTCCTGCCTGGTTTGTGACTCCAGCTTATCAGGGTTGCATCAACTTCCGGGTGTCCTGTGAATAACCTATGACCCACACACTGAGCCAGGAAATCAGGGCACATAACTCTTGGGGCCACAGGTCTGACATTTCTGCTGAGATCGTGGCAGGGGCATCGGTGGCGGGAGTGGGACTCCTCAGGCTTTCTTTTTAAAAAAAAAAAAATGTATCTTTATTGATTTCAGAGAGGAAGGGAGAGAGAGATAGAAACATCAACGATGAGAGAGAGTCATTGATTGGCTGCCTCCTGCATGTCCCCTAATGAGGATTAAGCCCGCAACCCAGGCACGTGCCCTTGACTGGAATCGAACCTGGGACCCTTCGGTCCGCAGGCTGACGCTCTACCCACTGAGCCAAACCGGTTAGGGCCTCAGACTTTATTCTTCATTTCCCCAAACAGGGGCTCTGAGATTCCACTTCAGAAGGAAGGTGCTCACAGGTGTGAATGGGATTTACAAAATGCCAAATTAAATTCAGTAGCCTGTGTTAACAGTAACAAAACAAACCTGTAATGGGTCCCCACTACTTGCCAAGCACTGTTCCCACTGCTCTCTTTTTAAAAATATTTTTTTATTGACCTCAGAGAGGGAGAGAGAGAGAGAGAGATACATCAATGAGAATCATGGATGGGCTGCCGCCTGCACGCCCCCTACTGGGCATTGAGCCAGAAACCCAGGTATGTCCCTGACTGGGAACTGAACCGTGACCTCCAGGTTCACAGGTCAACACTCAACCACTGAGCCACCAAGGCCGAGCCCCACTGCTCTTCACGGCTAAAGGGGAGCAAATTATACCAGCCCCAAATGTGCCCCTTGCGTTTGTCATTCTGAGTTAAAGTTCTTGAGAAACGGCCTGTGCAAGAAGGACACGCTGAGCTACGGGTGATGGAAGGCAATTGGGGGCTTTAGAGAGAAGGAATCCTCCCTTTGGCATCCTGAAAGCAGGAAGTCAGTCTCTCCCGTGAAGGTACCCTCCCTGTACGAGGCGGGTAAGAAGGCATCCTTCTCACCAGAGACAGAAACTTTAGGCTGAAAAGACTATAGGCAAACCTAAACCCTTTGTTTTGTCAATTCTTCACAAATTGATTTTCTTATTTAAATGGTCTAAAAGCCGCCCGTTTTGATGACACAGATATGATGACTCATCTCTTTATGTGCTAAGTTAAATGTTTTTCCCGTTAATCTGTTTTGTGTCAGTGTCATTTATTAGACCAGCTAAACCACCGAGAGACGGGAAGAGGGGAAAAGTTCTCCTAACAAAACTCTCAGGAGGCAGGCACTGCTATGAAAACACGGGGGAACAGAGAGGATCAGCAACTTGTCCAAGGTCACCCGGCTAGGAAGCAGTGTGAGCTGGGATTCGAACCCAGGAAATCTGGCGCCAGAACCCACACACTCAGCCTGGACCACCTTGCTTCTAGCAAGGACTGTTACTATTTTTTTTCAAATATATTTTATTGATTTTTTTACAGAGAGGAAGGGAGAGGGATAGAGAGTTAGAAATATCGATCAGCTGCCTCCTGCACGCCCCCTACTGGGGATGTGCCCGCAACCAAGATACATGCCCTTGACCGGAATCGAACCTGGGACCTTT
>NW_006285487.1:468151-468721 GCF_000327345.1 Myotis davidii
TCCAGACGATTCAGCCCTTGCTGACATGCCGGAATTGGCTTCCGGCACATGGATAATTCTTTTTTTTTTTAAATATATTTTATTGATTTTTTACAGAGAGGAAGGAGAGAGATAGAGAGTTAGAAACATTGATGAGAGAGAAACATCCATCAGCTGCCTCCTGCACACCTCCCACTGGGAATGTGCCCGCAACCCAGGTACATGCCCTTGACCGGAATCGAACCTGGGACCTTTCAGTCCGCAGGCCGACGCTCTATCCACTGAGCCAAACCGGTTTTGGCATCCCTTGTTCTTAAATGCTGATGATTGCTGAAGGTGAACGGCACACCCAAGGGTTCATTTTACCCTTCACTGTGTTTGTGTATATTTGCAAATTGCCTTAAAAAACCCCGTTACGCCCAACTGGCATGGCTCAGTGGTTGAGTGTCAACCTATGAACCAGGAGGTCACGATTTGATCCCTGTGTGGGGTGTGCAGGAGGCAGCGGATCAATGATTCTCTGTCATTGTTGATGTTTCTATTTCCCTTTCCCTTCCTCTTTGAAATCAATAAAAAAATATTAAAAAAAAC
>NW_006285487.1:470342-470885 GCF_000327345.1 Myotis davidii
CTAGAGATAGTTTCCCCAAAACTATGGGAGCAGCTTGCCCAGATTGGTTTCCGGCCAGGTCAGACAAGGTTAAGATAAAGAAGCAAGTACAGTAGCGAGGGCTATTAGTCAAGGGGCCAAAGAGCCGCATGTGGCTCTCAAGCCGCAGTTTGCCGACCACTGGGTTAGGGCAATGACTGTTACTATTACTGAGCACTCACCTGGGGACATTCAGCTAGTGCCTCAGAATGACTTATTTCATTGACTCTAGAATAGCCCCTTCCGGTTTGAGGTAACATTTCCACTTAATACAGGAAAACACAGACTCAGAGACTGAACAGCTTGTGCAGGGTCCCGCACTAACTGGTGGTGGGACTAGAATTCTGACATCAGGATGTTTCCCAAACCCCCGGTCTCCCTTGTTCTTTTTTTTTTAATATATTTTATTGATTTTTTACAGAGAGGAAGGGAGAGAGATAGAGAGTTAGAAACATTGATGAGAGAGAAACATCCATCAGCTGCCTCCTGCACACCTCCCACTGGGAATGTGCCCGCAACCCAGGT
>NW_006285487.1:471083-482279 GCF_000327345.1 Myotis davidii
CCCCGTTACGCCCAACTGGCATGGCTCAGTGGTTGAGTGTCAACCTATGAACCAGGAGGTCACGATTTGATCCCTGTGTGGGGTGTGCAGGAGGCAGCGGATCAATGATTCTCTGTCATTGTTGATGTTTCTATTTCCCTTTCCCTTCCTCTTTGAAATCAATAAAAAAATATTAAAAAAAACACAGCCGTAACCGGTGTGGGTCAGTGGATAGAGCGTCACCCTGCGGACTCAAGGGTTCCGGGCTCGATTCCGGTCAAGGGCATGTACCTTGGTTGCGGGCACATCCCGAGTAGGGAGTGTGCAGGAGGCAGCTGATGGATGTTTCTCTCTCATCGATGTTTCTAACTCTCTATTCCTCTCCCTTCCTCTCTGTAAAAAATCAATAAAATGTATTTAAAAAAAACCAAAACACAAAAACACCCTATTGCGCTGTCCCAACTCAGTTGGCTGCCTCCTTCCTTGATGGGGTCGGGGAGAGGAAAAGGTTAGCTGTGGGTCAGCAGAATTTCCCAAACTTTTTCAGCCACAGAATCCCTTTTGTTTTCTTAGAAGCGTTTTAATGAGACGGGGAGTCTGAGAGCTTTGTTGGGGGAAGCTGATTTCTTACCTCACTCGGCCAATTAGAGAGCTGGCTTCTGGTGGCTCGTCCTGGGCCTGGGCATCAGCAGGGAGCTGGGGTGAGGGGTGAGTGGTGTCCCAGGAGAAGGAGGTCAGAGCGACAGGCTCACGAGGTCCCAGGCACCGTCCAACCAGGTGGGTAGGAAACCTCTCTGAGCAGCGGGACATCCAGATGTGTCTTCCCTCAGGCCAGGGGAAGAAAGGGTCCAGGCAGCGCTTGAGGTCGCTGCAGTGGACAGAAGGAGATTGTGCCAAATCAGGCTGGTATTTGAAATTCCGCAAACGTATTATCATCATTTCTCTTTCTTACATGCCTTTCTGTTTACAAGATACTTTCCCCTCATAGCAACTCACTTCATCCGCACCACACTCGAGCAAGATGGGCCATGTGGCTATCACTTTATGGCACGGAGGAAAGAATTTGCGTGACTCTCTGAGGTCACACGATCAAGGCCAAACAAGGGAGGCTGGGACAGAAGCCCAGGATGTCAGTGCCACTGCCTCTGTGTCGCCCGGAGTCACTGGGGGTTGGTATCTTTACTGTTGGAGGGTCTGTTTAGTCTACAACATGTGGGTGTGGCCTAAGGTCATGCAGGCACGTTCAGAGGGGACCACACACACAGGAGGGGAGGACAAAGCTGGGCGTGAAATGTCCCCGGACAGGAGAGATGGGCTCTTCACTTGGGCGCTGGTTTAGGCTGGCAAGAGGCTGGATTCATGAGCAAGGAGAGGAGAAAACTAGAGGCGGGGGCCACAGTCAGGGAGGGACAGAGAAGAGGTCCAGGAAGGGACTTCCGGGGCAGTGGGGATATCCATCCCACACTGCCCATGGGCCGAGGGTAAGTACTGCCCTGGTGTGCCCAGAGGCCGTCTGACTCCAGGCCCTCCGCTTGTCCACAGCCAGCTCAGCTCCTCATCAGGCCAGGAGGCTGGGGCAGAAGGTGTTGCCTCCAGCTGTGGCCAGTTGTGCGTGGCTTTGTTCTTAGGGGAGGATCAGGCTGGAAAATCTGGAAATTCTAAAAAGACAGGGCTGGCCTGGGTTAAGATGAAGGGAAGGGACGATGAGAGCTGGGGTCTACGTGGGAAGCCGCTGTGAAGGCCTCGGCTCTGAGAGCAAGGAGCTCTTCAGCAACAGCTCAGGATGCCGAAGGCATGGCTATGCCCCTAATTCAGCAGTCCTCAACCTGTGGGTCGCGACCCCTTTGGCGGTCGAACGACCCTTTCACAGGGGTCGCCTAAGACCATCCTGCATATCAGATATTTACATGGCGACTCATCACAGTAGCAACATGACAGTGATGAAGTAGCCACGGAAATAATTTTATGGTTGGGGGTCACAGCATGAGGAACTGTATTGAAAGGGCCAGAAGGTTGAGAACCACTGCTCTAATTCCTGCAGGTACTGTCCTCATGGTTTCAAGGCACTTATGGTGTCAATGACTATGTTCTCTGCTTGATCTCTGCTTTTCAGCCATTAGCCAAACACATAAAAGCCCTAATCCAGTCAGTGAGTTGTTTTAAAACTAGAATCTTCTTCCTCAGATTTATCTTCTCTTTCAAAATTTGGGGTTTTGTGTCCGGCTGGCATGGCTCAGTGGTTGAGCGTCGACCTATGAACCAGGAGGTCATGGTTCGATTCCCGGTCAGGGCACAGGCCCAGGTGGCTGGCTTGATCCCCAGTGTGGGGCGTGCAGGAGGCAGCCGATCAATGCTTCTCTCTTATTATTGATGTTTCTCTCTCTCCCTCTCCCTTCCTCTGTGATATCAATAAAAATCTTAAAAAAAAAATTGGGGGTTTTGTAACCTGAATTTTCTGAAGTGGTTATATATAGAAGAATAAAAGGAGAAAAGCACGCTCTACTCTTCATATCTCCCAAACAAGTTGCTGCTATATACTAGTCAGGGTTTTCTGTGCGTCAGGCACTATCTTAAGCCATTAAATACATTATCTTATTTAATCTTTACAAACACTCCACATGGCAAATACTATTATTTTATCCCCCTTCTTAGGGATGGATTCAGGTTTTTTGTTTCGTTTTACATATATTTTTATTGATTTCAGAGAGGAAGGGAGGGGGAGAGGGAGAGAGAGATATAGAAACGCTAATGATGAGAGAGAATCATTGATTGACTGCCTCCTGCACAACCCCCATTGGGGATCAAGTCCGAAACCAGGGCATGTGCCCTGACTGGGAGTTGAACCGTGACCTCCTGGTTCATAGGTCAACACTGAACCACTGAGCCATGCCAGTTGGGCAGCACTTTACATATTTGAAATCATTTAAATCTCACAACTAAATGATGTAGGCATTATTTTTACTCCTCACTTTTATATAGAGGACATTGGAGCAGAGAGAGGTTAAGTAACTTGCTCAAAGTCACACAGCAGCAAATGGGAACCCTAAGACAGTGAGTGAGAAGAACTGGTTTGCCAAGACCTAGAGTTTGAGTTTGTTTGGGGATCAAGTTCGAAACCAGGGCATGTGCCCTGACTGGGAGTTGAACCGTGACCTCCTGGTTCATAGGTCAACACTGAACCACTGAGCCATGCCAGCCGGGCAGCACTTTACATATTTTAAATCTCACAACTAAATGATGTAGGAATTACTATTTTTTATTTTTTTAAAATATATTTTTATTGATTTTTTGCAGAGAGAAAGGGAGAGGGATAGAGTTAGAAACATCGATGAGAGAAAAACATCGACCTGCCACCTCCTGCACACCCCCTACTGGGGATGTGCCCACAACCAAGGTACATGCCCTTGATCAGAATCGAACCCGGGACCCTTCAGTCCGCAGGCTGACGCTCCATCCACTGAGCCAAACCGGTTAGGGCTGTAGGAATTATTTTTATTCCTCACTTTTATATAGAGGACATTGAAGCAGAGAGGTTAAGTAACTTGCCCAAAGTCACACAGCAGCAAATGGGAACCCTAAGACAGTGGGTGAGAACTGGTTTGCCAAGACCTAGAGTTTGAGTTTGTAGTAAACAGAACCTAGAAGGTACACCCTCAGACTCCTTCAGTACCCAGTGTTCTTGTAAAGAAAACTGAACCGGAAATCTTGCTTTATGGCATCTCTAAGATCTTAACCTCTAACCCCAGCCAAATCCCTGGCTCACAGCCTGACTTTATGTCAAAAAAATCTGCTACACAGAACCATCACTTAAGACTGGATACATTTTACCCTAAAGATATAGGGTGGTGAGTTCTTCTTTTTTTAAAAAATATATTTTATTGATTTTTTACAGAAAGGAAGGGAGAGAGAGAGAGAGTCAGAAACATGGATGAGAGAGAAACATCGATCAGCTGTCTCCTGAACATCTTCCACTGGGGATGTGCCTGCAACCCAGGTACATGCCCTTGACCGAAATCGAACCCAGGACCTTTCAGTCCACAGGCCGACGCTCTATCCACTGAGCCAAACCGGTTTCGGTGGGGTGGTGAGTTTATACTCACAGCAATCCAGTGAAGTATTCACTGTTACCCTTGTCTTTTGTTTGCCTAATTCAAATTCTATTTCTTAATATACAGTAACAACGGGGGATGAGGACACATTTGTAATACCTTAACTAATAATAAAAAAAATTTTTAAAAATAAATAAATACTGCAGAAGGAAAAAATAAAAAAAATAAAAAATATATACAGTAACAACATTTTCAAAATTTTAAAGCTCCAAAAGGTACACTCTAAAAAGTTTCTCTTGCCGAAACTGGTTTGGCTCAGTGGATAGAGCGTCGGCCTGCGGACTGAAGGGTCGCAGGTTCGATTCCGGTCAAGGGCATGTACCTGGGCTGCGGGCACATCCCCAGTGGTGGGTGTGCAGGAGGCAGCTGGTCGATGTTTCTCTCTCATCGATGTTTCCAACTCTCTATCTCTCTCCCTTCCTCTCTGTAAAAAATCAATAAAATATATTTTGAAAAAAATAAAATAAAAAAAAATAAAAAGTTTCTCTTGCTCTGGCCAGTGTGGCTCAATGGTAGAGCGTCTGCCCTTATACCAAAGGACTGTGGGTTTGGTTCCCCAGCTCCGGTTGGGGCAGCTTTGGGAGGCAACCAATTGATGTGTCTCTCTCACATTGATGTTTCTCTCTCTCTCCCACTCCCTCCCTTCACCTCTCTCTTAAAGTCTATGGAAAAAATAAAAAAAAGTTTTTCTCCTCCCCCTTCCCAGAGGCCACCCAAACAGCCCATTTTTTGTTTATCGTTCCAGAAACACTTTATGCACACAGGAGCAAACGAGTATAAATATTGGGCACACTATACATGCACTCTGCACCTTGCCTTTTTAACTTCACAACAGGCTCTGTGGTCATTATTTATTTATTTATTTTAATATATTTTATTGATTTCAGAGAGAAAGGTAAAGGGAGAAACGTCAAGGATGAGAATCATTGATCAGCTGCTTCCTGCACACCCCCCATTGGGGATCGAGCCCGCAACCCGGGCATGTGCCCTTGACCAGAATCGAACCCGGGATCCCTCAGTCCCCAGGCCGACCCTCTATCCACTGAGCCACACCAGCCAGGGGTATAGTCATTATTTTAAATAAGCGGACCCCGAGGTTCCCAGGGGTTATGGAGCCTGGAGGGTGAATGCAGGTCTCTCAGAATGCAAAGCCCATGAGGCCTGGACTCCAGGAGGGAGCATCCGCTGGCCTGGGCCTCCTGAATGCGCCAATTCAGGGCCTTTCCTCAATGGGCTCCGGGCAGCTCCCATCGCCACACCTCCCAGTGCCAAGAGAGCTGGGAAAGGACCAACCAATGGCTGGGCCTGGCAGAGGGTTCGAGGACCTGGAGAAAAAAGGGTTTTGTTCTCCGCCCCCTGCAGACTGGCAGAAGTTGGCTTGCCCGGCCATCCTGCCATTGGCATGACTCTCTGTAAGAGCAGAAAAGTTTTCTCTTCCTGCCAAGCCCTGGTGGCAGCCCCCCGGCGGGTCCTGCGGTGGCCCCTCCAAAGGGCCCGGCTCCCACGCCTCACTTCCCTTTGATGGCCTGGCTGGCGATGGGCAGCTGCCGTGGCGCCTGCCAAGGCCTTGGGTCCTGGCCTCCCCGACAATGTGCATCTGCTCTCATGTCTGGATCTAATTGCCACCTGGGAAGGAACTCTTGGTGCCCGCGTCCCATGCCAACTGGCTCTCTGGGCTTGGCGTGGGGGTAGGGCCAGGGAGATCTGGCCAGCTGGGCGAATGAGGAAATGTCGCTGGTAGTATGAGAAGGAAGAAACTTTGCTGCACCTTCCAAGGTTCTCTCGGCTGGTCTAATGATTAAAATGACGGGAGGCAGATGAACGAGACAAAACGACCACCTTTAACCACAGACGTGCACATAGGAAACCCACGTACCTGAGAGAGGCTCAGAGACAGAAGGGAATCGAGGTCTATCCCACACGCGGAGCTAAGGATGCGGGAAAGCGCCTAGGGCTACTGGGGGGGGGGAGCTCTTTCTCTCTCCGCTCAGTAACAGCAGATGTTTATGCTGGCTGCGTAGCTCAGTTGGTTAGAACTTCCTCCAGATAAGCTGAGGTTGCCGGGGTTTTTTTTTTTTTACTGCAAAGAACATTTTCTTTTATATATCACTGGCCATGAATGTTTGTCATCAGTTACTACACGAATGCTGCCTGGTGCCATTATCCAAGTGGCACCAAGATAAGCTGAGGTTGCCGGGTTTTTGTTTTTGTTTTACTGCAAAGAACGTTTTCTTTTATATATCACTGGCCATGAATGTGTGTCATCAGTTACTACACAAATGCTGCCTGGTGCCATTATCCAAGTGGCACCAATAGGAATCAATCCATGAATGCTTAAATAAGTGATAGGCAAATCAATGTTTCTCTCTCTCTCTCTCTCTAAAACCAATAAAAAAAATTTAAGCCCTAGCCGGGTTGGCTCGGTGGATAGAGAGTCAGCCTCTAGACTGAAGGGTCCCGGGTTCGATTTCTCTCAAGGGCATGTACTTTGGTAGCAGGCTCCTCCCTGGCCTGGGCCCTGGTCAGGGCTTGTGCAGGAGGCAAAGGTTTCGGGTCCATTCTCAGTAGGGGGCGTGCAGGAGGCAGCCAGTCAATGATTCTCTCTCATCATTGATGTTTCTATCTCTCCCTCTTCCTTCCTCTCTCTCTAAAAAATCAATAAAAATATTTAAATAAAAAAAACCGGGGGGGAGGTCTGGTGATAAGTCTTATTATGGGCAAAACCCCGAATTTAAATTCTTTAAGGGAGAGGTAAACATTTGACACCCCCCATCCCCTGTGGTTAAATGTGTATTTTTTGCTTTTCCCTATAGAGGGCGCCATATGCGGCCTACCTGTCACCTGCTCTCCTCCAGGGCCTGGTCTCAGAACCTCTGTCTGCAAGGTGGCGGGAGGCTGCAGGCAGTTTCTACTTCCGCTTCCGGTGTTTCCCTGGGGTGCCAACTCTGAGTCCAAGCTCGGTGGCTCCCGCTTCCGGTGCTTGCCCCGAGTGTCTTCTCCCGGGCTAAGCTCGGCAGCTTCCGCTTCCGGTGCTTGCTCTGGGTGTCTTCTCCCAGGCTCAGTGGCTCCCGCTTCCGGTGCTTGCCCTGTCTTCTCCCAGGCTAAGCTCGGCAGCTTCCGCTTCCGGTGCTTCCCCCGGATGTCTTCTCCCGGGCTAAGCTCGCTGGCTGAGGGGAGCACGGGGACGGAGCCCGGGAGCTGCCCTCGGCTGACAGCTCTGCCGACATTCCTTCCCAGGAGGACCGGGTTCCGAACCAGGACTCACTGGGTTCACTCTCAGGGCCTGGCCTCCAGGCCAAGGCGCCCCGAGCAGTCAGCAAGCGGGAGGTTTCTCCGCGCCTCGCCCTCCCACTGTGACATGGGCACCGGCACCAAAAATTCCCCAAAAGAATATTAAAAGACTGAGGCCTTCTTATTCCGCTGAACAGTTTGCAAAACGAGAAAACAGCGCCTGTGGTAGGAACCGAAAGTGAGCTCCCTCACTGCAAGGGGTGGCTGCCATTTGTAGACAAATGTCCCACCCAGGTTCCGGTTTACGTAGGCACGTAAGGGGGCCATTGCGCAGTCTCGGTTGGTCAGCATGACGCGATCTGATTGGTCAGACGGAGCAGTTATGATTGGTCCGTTTTAGATGCAAATGAGGATGTAGTAGAGCAGCTCTGATTGGACATGGCAGGTCAAAGCCCATTGGTCAAAAGTCAGAACCAAAGTCCTAGCCGGTTTTGCTCAGTGGATAGAGCTTCGACCTGCGGGCGGCAGGGTCCCGGGTTTGAATCCCGTCAAGGGCACATAACGCCATTGCAGGCTCCTCCCCAGCCGTGCAGGAGGCGACCAATCGATGTGTTTCCCTCGCATCGATATTTCTCTCTGTCTTTCCCTCTCTCTAAAAATCAATGGAAAAATATCCTCAGGTGAGGATAAAAAGAAAAAAAAAAATGACAGAGCGAGGAACTTCCCATGTGAGTTGACTTAAAGGGACACGAGCATGCAGACAACGCGCGGGAAGCCAGAGCTCCACCACAGAATGGGTAAGAAGCCCCTGTCCAGGTTCTCATTATTTCTAAAACTTGGGCCCTCCGTTGGCCGTGGAGGAGTCCATTTCAGCGGGTCAGTTCCTCCTGGAGGTTCACGTCAAATGAATCTGTCTTCTCGGGGTTCACAACAGAATAAGGTGACTTGAAGGTGAGGGCGTCCAAATGAAGCAGGGAGAGAGCAAGGCTACAGCCAAGTCTCCAATCGCAGAAATTTTGCTGGACGAGCAGAAAGAGAGGGCCTAGTGGGGGGCGGGGGAGGGGGGAGAGCGGCCAGGGAAAGGGCAATGGGGGAAAAGGAGACATATGTAATACTTTAAACCAGCGGTTCTCAACCTGTGGGTCGCAACCCCTTTGGGGGTCAAATGACCCTTTCACAGGGGTCGCCTAAGACCATCAGAAAACACATATATCATTACTTATTTTTTTGTGATTCATCACTATGCTTTAATTATGTTCAATTTGTCACAATGAAAATACATCCTGCATATCAGATATTTACATGACGATTCATAACAGTAGCAACATGACAGTGATGAAGTAGCAATGAAAATAATTTTATGGCTGGGGGTCACCCCAACATGAGGAACTGTATGAAAGGGTGGCGGCATTAGGAAGGTTGAGAACCACTGCTTTAAACAATAAAGAATTTAAATTAAAAAAATAATAGAGGAGCGTGCTGTGGGGTGAGAAGAGGCTTCGTGATGACTGGGAGAAGTAAGCCCTTAAACCTGGCACTGGAGGGGTGCGTCCAGGGCAGTAGTTGGAAGGTGCTGGGGAAACAAGCAGGAGGCTGCCATTCTAAGGCAGAGGGCTTTGGGGGACCCCCTCTGCCCACATTCATCAGGGAAGTTAGGCAACAAGAGGGCCTCCACTGGCTATGTTATGGGTTGGCTCAGCGAGATAGACCACCGACTCAGAATTTAAATTTAAGAGCCTTTATTAAGCGGGCCAGCTGACCATCGTGCCTATCTCCCCCTCTGGGAGCTTCGGAGCATGTGGCGGAGACCAAGGGTGCAGAATGATCCTTTATAGCAAAACCATGTCAGAAAAAAATACAAAGCATTTCATTAGCTGTTCCTTAGAAGTTCACAGAAAGTTCTTAAGTACCAAGGGGAGGTAAACGGAGTCACACCTGGCTGGAGCATATTATAACCATATTGTTTTTCTAAGACAATCTAGCAATATTTCTCTGCCACGGCTCCTGACCCTAATACAATCGGTAACCTTTTCTAGGCCGTAGTCCCTCCCCTCAACACAGTCAGTAAGTGTCTCATGTTTCATTTCCTCCCCCTAGCACAGCTACTTCAGGGAGGACATGGGTTTTCAGACTGAGGTGCCCGCATTGGAAAGCATGAGTGTTGCCGCAGGAAGGCACATGCAGAGATGCATGGAGTGTGAGGCATCCAATTCCAGGCGTTTGCACTGTCTCTGAGAGCCAGTTACATGCCCTTGACCGGAATCGAACCCGGGACCCTTCAGTCCGCAGGCCGACACTCTATCCACTGAGCCAAACCAGTTAGGGCTGTGTTTTTTAAAAAAATATGTTTTTATTGATTTTTACAGAGAGAGGGAAAGATAGAAACATCGATGAGAGAGGAACATCAGCGATCGGCTGCCTCCTGCATGCACCCTTACTGGGGATGGAGCCTGCAATCAAGGCATGTGCCCTGACCGGGAATTGAACCGGCGACCTCTGGGTTTCTGGGTCAACACTCAACCTCTGAGCCATATATTTTTGTATACCTTCCCATTTTATTTCCTTTCCCATCCGAGGAGGACAGAGGCCTTCCAGCATAATAACGTAGCAAAGTCATGCTCTCAGAGAGGTGATGAGACAGGCCAGCTGCCCTGCTGACTTTCCCCTTGATGAATTTGAAAGGCCTGAGCCCCTTTAAAAAAATAAATTATATATTTTTATTGATTTCAGAGAGTCAGGGAGAGAAACATCAATGATGAGAGAGAATCATTGATTGGCTGCCTCTGGGGATTGAGCCTGTAACCCGGGCATGTGCCCTGACTGGGAATCAAACTGTGACCTCCTGGTTCATAAGTGGATGCCCAACCATTGAGCCACACAGGCCAGGCTAAAATTCTTAATAATTTTCAAGCAGAAGGACTGGCGTTTTCATTTTGCACTGGCCCCCAGATAGTATGTGGGTCCCGGATGCCCAACTGCAAACATGAGAGAGCCAGGTTGAGTCCCAGTTTGGAGGCCTCAGAACTCCATGGTCTGGCCATAACCGGTTTGGCCCAGTGGATAGAGCGTTGGCCTGCGGACTGAAGGGTCCCAGGTTCGATTCCGGTTAAGGGCATGTACCTTGGTTGCTGGCACATCCCCAGTAGGGAGTGTGCAGGAGGCAGCTGATTGATGTTTCTCTCTCATCGGTGTTTCTAACTCTCTGTCCCTCTCTCTTCCTCTCTGTAAAAAAATCAATAAAACATATATATATATATAAAAGAACTCCATGGTCTTTAAAATCCTAATATTTCCTCTTGGCCAGTAGGCGCTCCCAAGCTGACAAGCTCTGTGTTTGCACCTGCTGGCTCTTAGAAGGTGCCTGGAATACTTAAGGTCAAAGGGCAGGGCTACACCTGACAAGCTCAGGGGAGGGAGGCCTGCATGGTGGGCCTTACAAACACAGAGACTCAAAGTAACCACATAGGATGGTCTGAAGTTAAAACTGTCTATCTTATTTTAAAATATATTTTTATTGATTTCAGAGAGGAAGGGAGAGGGAGATAGAAACTTCATTGATGAGAGAGAATCATTGATTGGCTGCCTCCTGCATGCACCCTACTGGGGATCGAGCCAGCAACTTGGGCATGTGCCCTTGACCAGAATCAAACCAGGGACCCTTAAGTCCACAGGCCGACGCTCTATCCACTGAGCCAAACCGGCTAGGGCTGAAATTAAAACTTTCTAACTAAAAGCGAGTCATGCAGGTAGTCACCTCCTAGACCAGTATTTTCCCTCATAAAGGTCGATCTTTTTTTTCCCAAATATATATATTTTTCCAAATATAAATATATATGTATGTATATTTTAATATATTTTATGAATTTTTTACAGAGAG
>NW_006285487.1:483377-487058 GCF_000327345.1 Myotis davidii
GGAGGATTTTCACGTTTATCTACCTATCTGTATGCATCAACTTGCTCCCACATCTCAACCCTACATCCCCAAACACAAAGATGCAGGAAGAATGTCCGCTCTCCCTCCCCCAGCTAAACAGGGGCCCCGCTCCCACTCCCCCAGCTAAACAGGGGCTGAGAAGGAAGAAGACCGCCCGCAGCTAAGAATTGCAAAGAATTTGATCGGGCCTTTACAAGTGGTCATTTCAAAGCTTCCGCCAGTTCTGTGTGTGTGTGTGTGTGTGTGTGTGTGTGTGTGTGTGTGTCTGTGTGTCTGTGTGTCTGAGAGAAGCAGCTTTGAAGGGTCTGGCTGGTTGGGACCCTATCTGGTGCCTGCCAGGCCCTTGGGGCTAGGGGAGCAGGGTGTGAAGTATGAACTCTGTGTTTGATTCAGCAACACTGAGCTGGGTTATTGGAGAAATGAGGCTTTTCTGCAAGTCAGGTACCTTGCTGGGGAGACTTGGAAGGCTCTGGGCTTGGTGTGCCCAAGCTCCCTGGCCAAAGACCAGCACTGTCTGGCAGAAGCCCCCAGGGCAAGCATGTCAAACTCACAGCCCGCGGGCCACATGCTTATTTGGCCCGTGTTAGCCTTTGAGTTTGACATTGCCCCAAAGCGTTAGCATTCTAAATTCTAGAAAGACAACTATGGACTCTAGAAACGAAATTCTTTTAAAAAAGACAATATCTTTGCCCGGTCGGTGTGGCTCAGTGGTTTGAGTGTCGATCTCAAAGCATTAATCAGCATTCTAGATTCTAGAAAGACAACTCTGGACTCTAGAAACGAAATTCTTAAAAAAAGACAAATACCTTTGCCTGGTCGGTGTGGCTCAGTGGTTTGAGTGTCGATCTAAGGAGGTTAAAAAGCTAATTCCACTGTAACCCTGATATTTGGGGGGCTAGCATTCAGAATCCATGCCAGCCGGCCCAGTGTACATTCTTGATAACCTGCAATTAAGTCATTACTTCTTTTCCAGAAGCTGGTCTTACAGAACCTGTTGCAGAGGCCATAAAACTGTGAACAAAGGGAGGGTTGTTAACGCTGGGCTGGCGCCAGGCCAAACCATCAGATATGGCCTGGAGACCCCCAACACCTGGGGGCCTTCTTGCAAGGCCCGCGGAAAGGACCGGGAAGCATAATCTATATTTGCGGGACAAAGAAAGACCACAGGGAGATATAAAGAGAAGCCCCCTGCATGTTACTTTACTCAGATTTGGAAAGCTATTCCCTGAGTCCGCTGGCACATTAAACAGTGCCCCTCCTTTTCTCTAAAAGCGTCGCTTGTTTTTTCTTTAGTCTTCTGCAACAGACGTATGAACCAAGGAGTCACAATTTGATTCCGGGTCAGGGCACATGCCTGGGTTGCAGGCTGGATCCCCAGTAGGAGGCGTGCAGGAGGCAGCCGATCAGTGATTCTCATCATTGATCTTCCTATCTCTCTCTCTCTCTCTCTCTCTCTCTCTCTCTCTCTCTCGCCCTCTCCCTTCCTCTCGGAAATCAATAAAAATGTATTAAAAGAATAAGAGAAAACAAATATCTTTGACCCGTGGATGTGCTGAGGAAGGAGTGGATTCTGGCTGAAGGCCCCTGTCCCAGGGAATTCCTCTGCTGAGGTTGGTAGAACCTTGGACAGCACAGCGGGGAGCAAGGCTGGGAAAGGAGATGTTAAGGTAAAAAACCATTGAAACCTGTAAAGAGTTTTTGTGAGTTTATTTGAGCCAAACTGTCGACCTGTGCTGGGAAGCAGAAGCTCAATGGGCTGAGATAATGCTCCGGAGAATGGTGGGTTACATCTGTATTTGTACATGGCAATCAAAGGAAGGGACGTAGGTGGGTGACATGAAATCCACTGGTGATAGATTAAGGAAGTGGGAGAAAGCAAGGGGGTGGGGGGACGCCTGGGATTGGATAAAAAGGGAAATGATGGACAGATGCTTTTACATAGATGGATAGAGGATAGTTTTTTTTTTTTTAATATATTTTATTGATTGGCGGGGGGACCCCTGGGATAGGATAAAAAGGGAAATGATGGACAGATGCTTCTTTTACATAGATAGATAGAGGATAGTTTTTTTTTTTTTTAATATATTTTATTGATTTCCTACAGAGAGGAAGGGAGAGAGAGAGTTAGAAACATCGATGAGAGAGAAACATCGATCAGCTGCCTCCTGCACATCTCCCACTGGGGATGTGCCTTCAACCCAGGTACATGCCCTTGACCGGAATCGAACCTGGGACCCTTCAGTCCGCAGGCCGACGCTCTATCCACTGAGCCAAACCCGTTTCGGAGATAGAGGATAGTTTAACATAATTAACAGTTGATAACAATAACCATGGGGGGAATGTCCTGGTGCCCTTTCTTGGGCCCTGTGGGGTCCGGAAAAAGGGAAGTTACAAGTTACTGCGACATTTCCCAGATATGTTATCTTAGAGGCAAAAAGACAATGGGCTCAGTAAAGGTCTAAATTGACCTTTGTCAGGGAAAATACTGGCCTAGGAAATGACTACCCACTATAACCTGTTGGTAGTTAAATATTTAATTTTCAGACCATCCGTTGTGGTGACTTTAGGTCTCTGAGTTTGCAAGACCGCCATGCAGGCCTCCCCTGAGCTGGTCAGGTTAGCATGTGGCCCCTTTTGTCCACAGAGACACCCCCAAGGGTCCTGTGAGAAGGGTTTCATGTCGTATGGTCAAAAGGTTGGGAATGCTAGGTGACGTCATTGGGGGCTCCAGGCCCTGCTGAGAAGATTTAGTACAAATCATTGTTAGGAAGGAAACAAACACACCATTTCCTCTATCCTCTTAGGTTCTGTATCTGAGCGCCTATGAATTAAATTTACAAAAGACAGATTAACAAGAGAGTAGACTTGATTTACACACAGGCTTGCTCAATGATAACTAACTCCAAGTAAGGGGGAGAATTAGGTGCTTATCTGTCTAATTTAGGCGGGAAAAGGGAAGGGGAATAAAAAGCTTCTATGGGCCCTGGCCAGTGTTGCTCAGTGGATAGAGCCTCGGCCTGCGGACTGAAGGGTCCCGGGTTCGATTCCGGTCAAGGGCATGTACCTCGGTTGCAGGCTCCTCCCTGGCCTCGGCCCTGGTCGGGGCTCCTGCAGGAGTCAACCAATCGATGTGTTTCTCTCACATCGATGTTTCTCTTGGTCTTTCCCTCTCTCTTCCACTCTCCCTAAAAGTCAATGGAAACATATCCTTGGGTGAGGATTTAAAAAAAAAAAAGACAAATACTGATGAGAAAACAGAATGAAGATGCCATAATGGAGGGAAAGGACAGAGAGAGTCAGTCTTGAACCACATTGAACAATGGGCTACCGGGGTTTCAAAATGAGGAAGCTATTCTTCTTATCCTCAAGCGGCTCATGAGATTTATGTGACCTAAGAATTTAGGTCAGCTTCCTGACACCACAGGAAGGGAAAACTAGATCTAAGTCACTAGGTCTAAGCTATGACGGCTGTAACTTCTGTACCACCTACAGGTGATCAATTTGAGAAAGGAAATGACAGAACTAACTCATTAATAAATGTAAAGGAGCCCTTGCTAGTATGCATATTATAATAAAATAGGTGGCATTTATTGAGAGCTTCCCCAGTACAATATATAATCCTAAACTTTACGTGCATTATTTCATTTAAACCACAGAGAA
>NW_006285487.1:487315-489219 GCF_000327345.1 Myotis davidii
AGCAACACTCTAGTCTAGGGGTGGGCAAACTTTTTGACTCGAGGGCCACAATGGGTTCTTAAACTGGACCGGAGGGCCAGAACAAAAGCATGGATGGAGTGTTTGTGTGAACTAATAGAAATTCAAAGTAAACATCATTACATAAAAGGGTACGGTCTTTTTTTTCAATAGTTTTATTCATTTCAAACGGGCCCGATCCGGCCTGCGGGCCGTAGTTTGCCCACGGCTAGGTTAGCCAGTGACCAGCTCTCCTGGCCTGGATATTACTGACACCTCGCCCGCCACCCTGCCCAGCCTGGGCCCTTGCCCCCAGGCCTTCCTGAATTCCACTTCCAGGAAAGGACTTGATGTTCTTCTGGCAGTGGCCTTGCTCTGGACTCAGGCGTGAGATGATGGGGTGTCCAGATGTCCAGCTGGCCCAGTTAGAAAGGCTTTGATCAAGGCCTTATAAAAATAGATCTTTCTAAGGCCTTTCTTTCACTTCCTCTCTCCTCAGCAGAGCGAGTACCCATCCAACCCAGGTGTGGGCGTGTTTCTTGTCCACAACAGATGCAGGCTGCTAGAACCGTTCTAGGCCAGCGAGGCCACTCCCCTTGGTGCCATTAACCCCCTGGGAAGGAAGAAAGGAGACAGACTCTGAAGGAAGAAAATAAAGGCGCCAGCCTGGCCGTTGTGGCTCAGTGGTTGAGCGTCTGACCATGAACCAGGTGGTCACGGTTCGATTCCTGGTCAGGACACATGTTAGGGTCGCTGAAGGAGGAACACACAAAGCCAAAAGGGCTAAAGAATTATGCATTTATTAGGTCACCTGGAAAACCAGATGGGCTGAGCCCCAAAATGGCGGCAGCCCCCAAAGAAGGGGAGTCAGAGGTTTTTAAAGGACTCTAGGCAGGCTTTTGCTGGGTGGAGAATTCTCTGTGCAGGTCTGGATCCTAGGAAAATACAGAGGGGATAGATAATGGTCTTAGCAAGTGGAATGTGGTCTAAGTGAAGGGGAATGTCCGTTGTGAAGTGGCCTAAGGGTCAGTTCCCAGGGGAGGGGTATTGATTCAATTATTTGATCAGACCTAACACTGGGTTGCAGGCTCAATCCTCCGCAAGGGGGCTTGTAGGAGGCAGCTGATCAAGGATTCTCTCTCATCATGGATGTTTCTATTTCTTTCTCCCTCTCCCTTCTGCTCTGAAATCAATTAAAAAAATATTTAACAAAAGTAAAAAGTAAATAAAAAGAAAAGGAAGGAGCCTGATGAGCAGCTGGGCAGGGGTCATCAGACAGGTAAGACGTGAAACGGGGGCTTGGATCCAGCTCTAACCCTTGTGCAGCAGCCGGTGGGTGAGAAGATACGTCAGGAGGCCGCTCGGCTGTGAAGAGGGGACCTTTGGCTGGTTCTGAGTGTCCGCCTTCAGGCGTCAGAGGAGGGGAGATTAGGGTGGGGTAGTCGCCAGAGACATCAGGGAGGACAGTGGTTAATTGAAGCCCCAGCCGAAGCAAGAAAATTCCCATAAAGGAACCTCAGAATGCCACCCACCTTTCTGGTTTCAGCGAGAAAACACTTTTGCGTTTCTGAAACTGAGAGTGTATTTATTCCCCAGCACTAGCCCCTGGCCCTTGGCCTTTGGGTTGGCAACAAAAGCGGGTTGTTCGGTCCCTGGGCAGGGATGTTTGCTCACAGAGCATGAGTGAGCCGAGCAGTGGCTTTGGGAAGGAGGGTGTGTGTTTGCAGGCCGTCAGTGTGGGGCCGCTGTACTATTCTGCTCAAGCTCTTGTGATGTCTGCGCTCCCAAATGCTGGAAAGCAGAGGAGGAGGGGCGGCCGGGCAGCCTTTTCTCTCCTCTTTACATGGATGGAGTTGGATAGTGTTGACCAATAATTGTAAACCAGCCTCTTAGAGATCGTTTTTTTA
>NW_006285487.1:489315-490581 GCF_000327345.1 Myotis davidii
GTTGTTCGAGGCAGCAAACTCCGGTGTTTACCTATGCCGCCGTCTTGGTTTCTCCTCCCAGCTCCTTTTATCGAACTTGTTCCTCATTTCTTTAGCACTACCTTCTTTTGTGTTAGATCTTTTAAAATATATTTTTATTGATTTCAGAGAGGAAGAGAAAGATAGAAACATCAATGATGAGAGAGAATCATTGATCGGCTGCCTCCTGCAGTCCCCCTACTGGGGACCGAGCCCACAACCCAGGCATGTGCCCTTGACCGGAATCGAACCTGGGACCCTTCAGTCCGCAGGCCGACGCTCTATCCACTGAGCCAAACTGGTTTAAGGTTCCCTGGGATTCTTTTATATCGCTACGGAATTCCCTGAAATTTCTAATTTCTAATAATGATTTCTTTAGCTATGCTATTCATTTTTTTCTTAATTTACATGCACACACGGGTGTCCTTTGGTGCTGAAATAATTATAATGGGCATTATTTAACGTTTACTTAACGATGTCTTTAGGTGGAGCATGCTTGGGTACTGGATGCTTTTGAATGTTATAAAACCCGTATCAGTATGTGATGTTTTGTTTTTTTTAAAATATATTTTATTGATTTTTTTTTACAGAGAGGAAGGGAGAGAGATAGTTAGAAACATCGATGAGAGAGAAACATCGATCAGCCGCCTCCTGCACACTCCCCACTGGGGATGTGCCCACAACCAAGGTACATGCCCTTGACCGGAATCAAACCTGGGACCCTTCAGTCTGCAGGCCGACGCTCTATCCACTGAGCCAAACCGGCCAGCGCTGGAATGGTTCTTTCTACCATGCTGCATTCTGAGGACACTGGTGAAAGGCTTCCATCTCCAGAAGTGAAATCGCAGGTAGAGTTATTTTTGTTGTCCAGCCCTGAGACCCTTTTCCGGTTGGCTGTTGGCTGTAGTCCATAAAATGCTTGATTTCATGAACTCTGAGGAGGTGCTAGCAAACACTACACATTTGCGTGTAGCTGGCTGCAGCCAGCACATCTATATTTTCTGTGTTAATTGCCAGAGTGGCCGTGTAAGCATATTCTAGAAGGGGGATAAAACCAGTCACTGTAACAAGATGCAAATCAAACATTCTTTTTCTTTTTTAATTTTTAAAAAAATATATTTTATTGATTTTTTACAGAGAGGAAGGGAGAGGGATAGAGAGTTAGAAACACAGATGAGAGAGAAACATTGATCAGCTGCCTCCTGCACACCCCCCACTGGGGATGTGCCCACAACCAAGGTACATGCC
>NW_006285487.1:490796-491116 GCF_000327345.1 Myotis davidii
TCTCTCTATCCATTGAGCCAAACCAGCTAGGTCTCCAACACATTCTTGTCCTCATCCTCTGCTTGGCCTACAAGTCTGGTGCGGAGTAAAAAATTACGGCAATCCTGGCAAATTTTGTCCTGGACACGCATGGTGCGATCACAGACAGTGGCCATCATTTCGCAGCAGCTTAGCTTTCGAAGCATTTTCTCGCTGTGGGAAGAAGAGCTACCGAGTATATGTTTCCTCACCCATCTTTTCCTTCCTCTTCTACAGATGCTCTTCAAGGATGCAAATGCATCGGAAACGGCCCGCGGGCGGCAGGGCGGGGACCGGAGGCC
>NW_006285487.1:491302-492030 GCF_000327345.1 Myotis davidii
CGCCTATCAACTCCATGTCAAAGGATGCTGCTAGGATGTGAATGCACATCACTTTACACAAGTGAGTTTCTTTCTTTTTTTTCCCCTTCAGTATATTTTTATTGACTTCAGAGAGGAAGGGAGAGGGAGACAGTGATGGAAACCTCAACGATGAGGGAGAATCATGGGTGGGCTGCCTCCTGTACGCCCCCTACTGGGGACCCAGCGGGCAACCGGGGCACCTGCCCCTGACCGGAACCCAGCCGGGACCTTGCAGTCCATGGGGGAGGGGGGGCTCTATCCACTGAGCCACACCAGTCAGGGCCACCTGCGTAGGATGGATTCCTCCACGTGGAATAGCGAAGCCTCCTGGGCTCCGCGCCTGTCACTCCGACAGGGATTACCCGGTCGCTCCCGGTGGAGGTGGATCCAATGGGCACGCCCTCCGAGAATGCCTGCTGGGGCCTGTTCGCCGCAGCCTCCTGCTCACAGGGGCCCCTCACTTGCTCCTGGCCATTGCCAATCTGATAAGTGAAGCTGGTATTCAGCGTGCTTGCAGTTTTCGTTAGTATGATGCATAGGGTGTAGCTATTTAAGTCTAAAGTAAAAAAAAAAAAAAATACAGCTAAAACCCAAACAACTCCATCTGCGCTCTGCCCTGATCAGTCTATTTAGACCCGGGCGCCGGGTCACACCAGCCCCAATCCAGAGGCCGGGCGGGGCGTGGCCGGGCAGGAGGTGGGAGGCGA
>NW_006285487.1:492760-499603 GCF_000327345.1 Myotis davidii
GGGACACGGGGTGACAGCCCAGCCATCCCCGGGGAGGTGGCTGCAACATAACAAAGGAATTTGCTGTGGAGGGCCCCTCTTTCCCCATCTGTATCATGAGGCCATTGCACCGTGATCGCCCCGCGCACGCCTTCCCTCTGCAAGTTTCTCGGACTCCGGTCCTGATCCGTCTCCGACCAACTAACTTCCCTCCCGGGCAGCGAACTCCCTCCCAAGCCCTGGCCGCTGGTCCGATCCTTGGAGATTTCCGCCCGCGCGCGCGCGCGTGGCGTGGCGCGGCGCTCACCAGCGATAAGAGGAGGGAGGGCGGGGAAGTGGGTGGGATGATGCCAGGGCTCTAGGTGGGGCCCGGGAGAGGAGTCCCAGGCTGGGGAAGGCCTCGGAAAAGGGCTGCGTCCTGCTGCGGCCGGCCAGGCTGGCTTCCTCTCCAGACTCCTTCCGTGGCCTTGGTCTGCTGTTGTATCTTCCCTGGTCCTCCTCCCCCGCCCAGGAGGCCTCCCTCCACCAGCCGGGGCCTCCCGCCGGCGGGTCCTGGAATGCCCCATCCCCTTGGCGGCGGGGCCCCGCAGTCCTCCTCCAGGACCCAGGAAAGGAGGTGGGTGGGCGACCCCTTCAGGCGCCCCATCCATCACTGCCAGGACTGACTGAAGCCAGGGGGTGGGCGGATCACAGCGGAGGCCTGGCTCTACCATCCGTGACAGTGTGACCCCTGACCCCGGGCCTGCAGCAAGAAGCCTTTGAGGGCATGCCAGGCTCCCACGCACTGGGGAGCTGGTGGCTCCCCGCAGTAACCCTTAGGGACCTGGGTCTTGTCCCTTCCCGTTCCTCTCAGTCCCCGCAGCCTGGAGAAATGTGCCCAAAGGGCAGGATCCTGAAATCCCAAAGGTGGTTAAGTTAGTAGAGGGGGTGATCTGGCTTTTCCTGGGACCGGGAAGTCCCCGGGCTTCTGTGCCCCAGGTGAGTCAGTCTAGGGCCCCCAGGGGAAGGAGGCACCTTGTCCCCATCTTTTCCCTTTCCCCCCTGGACCACGTGGCCCGGCAGCCACCTGGGAGGGCAGCCACCTGGGAGGGCGACCCCTCCCACGTGGACTTTGCTGGGACCGGAGCCCAGGACTCTGGCCATTACCAAGGCCCTGTCTGTGCCCGAGCTGCCAGCCGCCGCCCGCCAGGTCAGGGGAGGGGATTAACCTGCTATTTAAAGCCAGTGACTAATAGCGCGTGGGGAGCCGCCTAAGCTCCAGAGGAGAGGCCCGTGCAAAGGTGGAGTCCTGAGGGCTCCATAGCTCATTAACGGTATTCCCTTCCCTGCAGCCCGGGCCCGGCTCGCAGGGTTTTGGGGGTTCCAGGAGGAGGGCCCTCCAGCCTGGCATGGCCAGACTTGCCAGGAGGAACCAATGTTTCTCGTGTCTTACCCCAAACAGGTGTGGGGCCCGGGGGAGCCCTCTGGGATGCTAAGGTCAGAAGCCCCTCCTCCAGGCCTGGCTCACCCCGTTCACCAGGGTAATCGTGCACATCGGCCACCCAGGCAGGCCCCCAGCGGTGGCTGTGATGTCCCCCCTCCCACGTCTGAAGTCCTCGTCCAGTGTGTCTCACATCCGCCTGCCCTCCTCACCCCCTCTGCCTCCCTTTCTCACCTGGAGGCCTGGGGCAGCGTCCCGATGCTCTCCTGGTCCCCTAGATCCCCGATATCCTGTCACCTGTCCACCCAGCAGCCAGAGGGATCCTTGTGTCACTCCCAAGCGCCTCCCCAGCCCAGGCGAGGCCAGCCCATCTCAGCAGATAACAGTTCCCTTCTCGGAATTGGAACCAGGGTCCCCATCCCCCCGGCCCCAGTGAGGATCTCTGATTTATTTTTCCTGGTGGGTCATGGTAGGGAGGCTGAAGGAAGGTGACGAGCCCTTGGTGTGCAGGTAGAAAAGTCTAAAGTTGTCGTTCTTACTGTCCCTTCCAGTCTGGTCCCAGCCCACCTGGTTAGCTGTCTTACTGGTCTCCCAGTGTACCCGGCTCTCTCTGCTTCTACCTTTTTGTTTTTTGTTTTAATAAATAGATTTTTATTGATTTCAGAGAGGAAGGGAGAAGAAGAGAGAGAGGGACAGAGGGAGAGAAACAGAAACATCAATGATGAGAGAGAACCATGGATCGTCTGCCTCCTGTACGCCCCCTCTTGGGGATCGAGCCTGCCACCCGGGCATGTGCCCTGACCGGGAATTGAACCGTGACCTCCTGGTTCATAGCTCAGTGCTCAACCACTGAGCCATGCCGGCCGGGCCTGCCTTTCTTTAGCATGTTCTCTCCTCATTCCCCTGCTTGGTGCACGCCCCCACCTCGTCTTTTAGAATCGCGGTCTCCCTGGCAGAAACCACTGGAAAGTGGCCCCTTGTGTAGGCTCACAGGGCCTGTCATCCCCCACTCACTGGTCCCCGTGACGCCTTGAGGCCCGGGCTATGCCTGATTTCTCTGTCTCGGGGGCCCAGCCCTTACGTACATGGTAGTGGGCCCCCCCCAGCATTTACTGTACGAAGGAATTTGTTCCTGAGCTGGAGCTACCACTGCAGGTGACTTCTGTGACTCCATCGAGTGCCTGAACGGTGGGACCTGCCTGTCACAGGACGAGCTCCCCTTCTATTGCCTCTGCCCCGAAGGCTTTACGGGGCCCATTTGCAACGTGACTGAGAAAGGTACCTGCCCTGGGCGGCACCTGCCTCCCTCTGCCTCCCCTCGCCTCCCCTCGCTCCCAGTCGCAGCCCAGGCTGCTGGGGTGAGCCGGTCTGTGTTGCAGTGGACAGTGTCCCCCGCACCTGTCGGTTGTCATCCAGCATTTCCTGGAACCCTCCCTGCCCCTCCCAGTCCCCCCCGTCCCCCCCCCTCCCTGCAAGCCCCTTGCAAAGCTGGGTGCTTCCTTGATTTGGGCTGATCCACCCACACACGACCTTCCTTGGCGCCAGGCTGGCCCTGGCCCCACCAGACAGGGTGAGGGGGGAGGGAGGGAAGGCCTGGGATAAGGAGGTGGGCAGTGGGCGGAGCTTAGGCAGAGGGTCCCTTTGGGCTAGGACCCAACGGTTGCTGTCTGTCTTTTGGCTGTCTGTCTCCGCCACCCCCTGTCCCTCCCCACATCCTCTCCCCCTCTTTCCTGATCACCTGCCCATCTTACCTGCCTCCTCCTACCCAGGTCCCTGTTTCCCAAACCCCTGCCGCAATGATGCCGAATGCCAGGCGCTTGGCGAGGAGGCACTCCGTGGTGATGTCTTCCAACAGTATGTCTGTGAGTGCCAGCAAGGCTACACGGGCATCCATTGTGAGACCAGTGAGTATCTGGGGCCTGCCCTGTCGGGGGGGAGCAGTCGGGGGGGAGGGGCGTTGACCCTGAGCCACAGTCCTGGCAGCCAGGCCATGTCTGGTGCCATTAGCCCCTGTGTCAGGGCCTCCTCTGGGTAGATTGAGGGTGGGTCAGAGCCTACGTTAGGCCATAGGATGGGGGCGGGGTTTGGTTGCTCCTCTCCTGGCTTCTTTCCTGGGGCTGCAGGCCAGGCCAGATGTCCCTGCAGGGGGAGTGAGGGGAGATGGTGGCCCCTGAATCGTGCGAGCGCTGTTTCCTGGGTCCCCATGAACCAGATAAAGAGCATCAGGGTTAAGTGTTGGGGGTGTTTCTTTCTTTTTTTGTTTTGTTTTTGTTAATAGACTTTTATTGATTTCAGAGGGGAAGGGAGAGGGAGAGAGGGATGGACGCATCAATGATGAGAGAGAATGATGGATTGGTTGCCTCCTGCACACTCCCCGCTGGGGATCGAGCTTGGAACCCGGGCATGGGCCCTTGACCGGAACCCAACCTGGGACCCTTCAGTCTGCAGGCCGATGCTCTAACCACTGAGCAAAACTGGCTAGGGCAGGTGTTGGGGTTTTTCTACCACGAGGGGAAAACAAACACATTTTTAATCTTTTGGAGCCCGGGAGGCCAGTCAATGAAGCTTGGGCCTCAGGGTCTGACAGCTCCTGGCCCATGTTTGACCTTCAGCCTCATTATGGATTGAGGAGGGCGGGCCCTTTTCATCAGTGGTTCTCAACCTATGGGTCGCGACCCCTTTGGCGGTCGAACGACCCTTTCACAGGGGTCGCCTAAGACCATCCTGCATATCAGATATTTACATGACGATTCATCACAGTAGCAACATGACAGTTAGGAAGTAGCCACGAGAATAATTGTATGGTTGGGTCACAACATGAGGAACGATATTTAAAGGGCCAGAAGGTTGAGAACCACTGCTTTACAGTCAGAGGCCCAGCATAGCCGGGCACATGCAGAAAGCTGGCCTGCTTGCTTACCCAGCAGCCGCAGAATGGCCCTGGGTGGGCCCAGCTGACATCTCCTGCCTCCTGGTCAGGTGTGGAAAGTCCACACCCAGCCCTGGCCAGCTTGGCTCAGTGGATAGAGTGTCAGCCTGCAGACTGAAGGGTCCCAGGTTCGATTCCAGCCGAGGGCACATGTCTGGGTTGCGGACTCAATCCCCAGTAGTGGGTGTGCAGGAGGCAGCTGATCAATGATTCTCTCTCATCATTGATGTTTCTATCTCTCTTTCCTTCTCCCTTCCTCTCTGAAATCAATAAAGAAATATATTAAAAAATAAAAAAAGAAAAGAAAAGCCCACGCCCAGGCCAGGGGTGGGTGCGGGGGTGGGGCGGACTTCTGCAGTCCTTTGTGTCTGGCCCTGAGCATCCTGGGCAGGGGGCAGGAGGTTGTCCTCAGACAGACGAGGGGGCACGTGAGGTTTGCTGGGGCCCTGTCGGGGGAGCAGGTTAAATGATGCCCTTCACCTCACAGGCATGGGCCCTGGGCCCTGGGCCGAGGCCAATGTGTTTGACATCCTGGGTGCAGGAATGTGTGGGGGGGCTCGCCACGCAGACAGCCCTGGGTGGGGGACAGGTGGGCCCACTAATTACTGTGCTGGGCGCCGAGGTAACCATGGGTGTGTGCCTGAGTTGGAATTACCCACCTAGCCTCCTGTGCTTCTGGCCTGGGGTCTGCCCTAGACGGGTGGCACCTGGGCGAGGCAGGAGGCGTCTACAGAGGCCGACCAGCCCCCCCAGAGGGACCTTTGCAGCCCCCCCCTTTTTTTTGTTAATCCTCACCGGAGGCTATTTTTCCATTGATTTTAGAGAGAGCGGAAGAGAGGGAGAGACAGAGAGAAACATCGATGTGAGAGAAACACATGGATTGGTTGCCTCTTGCTCATGCCCTGACCAGGGCCCGGGCCAGGGAGGAGCCTGCAACCAAGGTACATGCCCTTGGCTGGACTCGAACCCGGGACCTTTTGGTCCGCAGGCCGATGCTCTATCCATTGAGCCAAACTGGCTAGGGCTGCAGCCCCTGCTTGTTATGTGCTATGTTTCCTGGAGCCTACACGGATCCCACAAGCCTCAAGAATGCATGTTTGAGCCCTTAAGGGGGCAGGCACATGGGGTGTGAGGATAGGCTCAGCCACTGGCGGCTCTGACCCTGGAGCCCCACTTTGAACCCCATTCTTCCTGCGTGAGCCTGGGGTGCGGCGGTGTAGGGCGGCCTGAACCCGGGTTCCCTGCTGGGAGCCAGGAGAACGGCTCACCCCTTGACCACTGCGCTGGGGTGATGGTGAAGGCGATGGGGCCTCGGCCAGGGGCGGATGGGCAGGTGGCTGGGGCAGGACCAGAAGTTGGAAAGGGCAGAGGGTCCCAGAGAAATCAGAACGGCCTTTTCACGTCCCACCAGAAAACTCATGCCATATGGGGTTCTAGAAGACCCCACACGGATTTGTTTATGGGTGTGCTTATTGCTTTGTGGGCAGCCCACTGCCATCTGAGGTGACCCTTCTCCCAAAGCCGTCCTGGGGGAGCCGGGGGCGGGGCTGGGTGCAGTGGGCCTCCTGATAGGACCCTCCAGCTGTCAATCACGGCAGCCTCACGCCTACAGACCTGGGTGCTGTGCTCGCTTCCTCACCACTCACCCTTTCCCGGTACCTCCTCTTGGGCCTCGCTCCCCACCAGAAAACTCGTGCCAGATGGGGTTCTAGAAGATTCCACATGGATTTGCTTATGGGTGTGCTTAATTGCTTTGTGGGCAGCCCACTGCCATCTGAGGTGCCCCTTCTCCCAAAGCCATCCTGGGGGAGCCGGGGGCAGGGCTGGGTGCAGTGGGCCTCCTGATAGGACCCTCCAGCCGTCAATCACGGCAGCCTCACGCCTTGTTTAGACCAAGCTTGTTTAGACCAAGTTCATGGCCTTTGAGGCTTCCTCCACGTGACTAGGAGCTCACTTTTTGGGCACTGGGTGCCCAGTGCCTACAGACCTGGGTGCTGTGCTCGCTGCCTGACCGCGCACCCTTTCCCGGTACCTCCTCTTGGGCCTCGCTGTCCCCTGTGGTCTCTGCTCTGGGTCCTGGGCAGAGGCCACACCATCTGCCTTCTTATTCTCTCGTCCTCTGGGTCCCGCCTGCGAGGGTGGCCCCCCACGACTGCCGTCTCCCTCCCTGCAGGGTGCGCCATGCCCCTGGGCATGGAGACGGGGGCCATCGCCGACCGGCAGATCTCCGCCTCGTCCGTGCACTTGGGGTTCATGGCTTTGCAGCGCTGGGCCCCGGAGCTGGCCCGCCTGCACCGCTCGGGCATCGTCAATGCCTGGACAGCCAGCAACTACGATAGGAAACCCTGGATCCAGGTATGGAAGCGGGGGGGCTGGGGGGCGGGGCATGATGGGAGGAGAAAAGGTGAGATGAGTGTGCCTGCATTTGGGGGTCACCGTGGGAGGGCTCATCAGGGGGTCCAGGTATCAAGGTGTAGCAGGTTCCTCCAGATCAGTGGTCGGCAAACTGCGGCTC
>NW_006285487.1:499647-500708 GCF_000327345.1 Myotis davidii
CACCACTGCTCCAGATGAAGTGTCTGTAAGTGGAGGGCAGCCTTGGGGGGCTTGGAGTAGATGGGCGGGGTGCGGGGGAGCCGAGCCCAGGCTGGGGAGGGGCTGTTTGCACTGGGTGAGGTCTCTGGGGGCCTTGTCCATCCTTCTGGGCTTCCCTGAGCGCTGGGTCCCCAGTCCTGAGAGGGTGGGACGAGAGAGACTCCATCCACCACTTATCCGGCTTGCACTGCCCCTGCTCTGGGTGGGGGGAGAGGAGGAGGTAGAAGGGACGCACGAGTTTTAAGTGTCCCGTCCTGCCCACCCTGGGTCCAGGTGAACCTTCTGCGGAGGATGCAGGTGTCGGGCGTGGTGACGCAGGGCGCCAGCCGCGCAGGCAGAGCCGAGTATGTGAAGGTGTTCAAGGTGGCGCACAGCCTCGACGGGAAAAGGTTCAGGTTCATCCAGGACGGGAACTCAGGAGACAAGGTGAGGCCGCCTGGGCCGTGAGGAAGGGCTGTGGTCGCCGCCCGGGGCTCCAGCGTTGTTCGAGGGCCACCCCCTGAGGCGAGGGTGGGTAGCCTGGGTGATTGGCCATGAGGGGAGCTGGGGTCTTCAAGGGCATCTTTGCTCCCAGAAATTGGGAAACCCAGATTTATTCCCATGTTTTGTGGTTACAAGTAAATCGCCTCACTTTATTTATTATCATTATTATTTTTTTTTTCTTATCCTTTGGCTATATACCCAGAAGTGGGATTGATGGAGCGTATGATAGTTCTAGTTCTAATTTTTTTTAAAGGTTTTTATTTTGTTGTTGTTGTTAATTCTCACTCAAGGATATTTGTCCATTGATATTTTTAAAAAATATATATTTGATTGATTTCAGAGAGGAAGGGAGAGGGAGAGAGAAACATTAATGATGAGAGAGAATCATGGAGCGGCTGCCTCCTGCAGGCCCCACACTGGGGATGGAGCCCGCAACCCAGGCATGTGCCCTGACCGGGAATCGAACCATGACTTCCTGGTTCCACACCTGCTGGGCTCCATTGGTTTTTTGAGAGAGTGGAAGGGAGTGGGAGAGACAG
>NW_006285487.1:500973-503018 GCF_000327345.1 Myotis davidii
CCCCTTGACCGGAAGGGAATCTGGGCCCCTTCAGCCCATAGGCCGATGCTCTATCCACTGAGCCAAACCAGCCAGGACAATAGCCCCACTTTATAGATGAGAATAGTGAGACTCAACAGTGACCTGTTGCGGGGGGGGGTCGGGATGAAGGGGGGTAGGGGAGCTGGGGTGCACTCCGAGCCTTCAGCGCCACCACGTACAGCCGTGCAGGTGTCATGCTCAAGGATATCACTAGCAGGCGAGCCCATTCACCACGGGGACCTATGTTTGTGCGCTTCTACCTGTGGGAAAACTGTTACAATAAAGCGGCTTGAGAAAGGAGTGCATTTTCCGAACTCGCACAGGCACCGTGTATGTAGATTGATAGGTGGCCCTGTGTGCAAGACAGGGGTTCGTGCCCAGGCACCGGGATGACCATGGAAGGTGCGACAAGGGGAACCTTGGGGGCGTGGCCAGGGGAAGGGCCAAGTCCCTGCTAAGCCCACCTGCCCGCCCCCTAGGCCCGAGGAGGAAAGGGGCAATCCCAGGACGGGGGCCTGCCCCCATTGACCATCCCTCTACGCCAGTGGTTCTCAACCTTCTGGCCCTTTAATACAGTTCCTCATGTTGTGACCCAGCCATAAAACTATTTTCGTGGCTACTTCACACGCGGCATGTTGCTACTGTTATGAATCGTCATGTAAATATCTGATATGCAGGATGTATTTTCATTGTTACAGATTGAACATAATTAAAGCATAGTGATTAATCCCAAAAACAATATTATAATTATATATGTGTTTTCCGATGGTCTTAGGCGACCCCTGTGAAAGGGTCATTCGACCGCCAAAGGGGTCGCGACCCACAGGTTGAGAACCGCTGCTCTACTCCGTCTCTCTCTCTCTCTCTCTCTCTCTCTCTCCCCTAGATATTTACGGGGAACGTGGACAACAATGGCCTGAAGGTCAACATGTTTGACGCCCCTCAAGAGCTGCAGTACGTGAGGCTGATGCCCGTGGGCTGCCACCGGGGCTGCACCCTGCGTTTTGAGCTCCTTGGCTGCGAGGTGAATGGTGAGTGCTGGCGGCTGGGCAGGGCTGCAGCAAGGCCCAGGGCCCCGGCTCACACAGCAGAGGCACACGAGAGGGGTCACCCGGCCGTCAGCAGTCCTGCCCGGGTATGATCCTCTCTGTGCCAACCCATGGCATTCTGGTGGGGAGAGGACAAAAGAGACGCCACTTCCGTTCTCAAAGTATTGTCACTGAATTCTAATTTGTCCACTGCTCGATTCCCAGTGCCTAGAACGGTGCCTGGATAAATACTTGATGAATGAGTGAATGAAGGAGGAAAGTGAGGCCCAGATAAAATGATTAGTATTTTTTTAAAAAAATATTCTTATTTATTTCAGAGAGGAAGAGAGAGGGAGAGAGAGTCAGAAACATCCATGATGAGAGAGAATCATGGATCGGCTGCCTCCTGCATGCCCCACACTGGGGATCGAGCCCGCAACCCGGGCATGTGCCCTGACCGGGAATCGAACTGTGACCTCCTGGTTCATATATCGATCCTCAACCACCGAGCCACTCCAACCAGTCCCATCCTCTCTCTTTAGCCCAGGTTATAGTGTTTGTCAACTTGTGGGGTTGTTGAGTGGATCAAAGACAAGAATGTGTGTCATTTCTAAGTGTAGTTCTAGTAGAAGATAGTGTTTTGCAGACATTTCATTGATATATTCATGTTTTATTTTAATAGTTATTTACCTTCAAAATAAAAAGCCCAAAAGACTAGGGCCCAGATAAATTATTTATCAGGGGCACACAGCTGGCAGGCATTAAAACTTGGTCTAGATCCCTGGGTTTCTGGCATCTACCCATCCAGTACTTTTACTCTCCACACCCCGCCCCCCCTCGCCCTGCAAAAAACTCCAGTTTGTCTGCATTTAAGAGAAACACAGGCTTCTAGGGTAGCTGGTGCTTCCTGCTGCCATTTCCAGGGACAGTCCCAGACAGAGGAATGGGGACAAGAAAGGGACGGGTTTCCTCTGAGCCAGGAAAAAACGCGGCATT
>NW_006285487.1:503059-503451 GCF_000327345.1 Myotis davidii
GGGGTCAGGGTGCAGGGCGGGGGGCGGCCCAGCTTCCCTGTCAGCTCAGCTGTTTTCTCTGAGATCCAGGTAGCGGTTCCCGCTTTTTTGCAGCCACAGTGCCACCTGCTGGCCACTGGCGGAACTGTAGGGCTTGTAAGGCCGATTGCCTTTCTCCTGTTACCCCAAGACCCACCCTTTGCGCCCGTCCCCTTTCCCCTCCGTGACACTTTTTCCTGTGACCCCCATTTCAGATACCACCCAGTACCATTCAGAGCTGACGTCTGTGTGCCTGGCTGGGTTTAGTTTTTAAAAAAAAAATAGAGAGAAACATCGACCAGCTGCCTCCCGCACACTCCCCACTGGGGATGTGCCCGCAACCAAGGTACATGCCCCTGACCAGAATCGAACCT
>NW_006285487.1:503550-510674 GCF_000327345.1 Myotis davidii
GGGGGGCACCAGGATGTTAGAGATGTGGGGCATGGCCACAGAGAGGTTGGGGACCACTGCCTTCGCGGTTACAGTTGCCTGTACGGTCCTGTCCCAGCCGGCTCCCTTCCAGGCCGAGTAGGATGAGCCTGGCGAGCCGAACAAGCAAGGATGCCCTGTCCCCTTCCCTGAGGGCTGGGCCATCTCCTTGCCCTGCTAGGCATTCCAGTCGGCTGGCTCTCCAGGCCCACTGCCCCCCCCTCTCCCCCCCAGTTACCCCAAGGGAGACCAGCTGTGGCGTGGGGATTCCGCCAGATGTGAGACACACCCATCCCTCCCCTGGGAGTCTTCAGCTATTCTGAAGGCCACCTGAAGGTGCACGTGACTCGTAGAAAACAGCCCGGCACATGCCTGAGTGTTTGGGGCAGGCCTGAATGAAACCCAGGCCCCCTCCCGAGGCCCGTCCTCACAGGCCTGTCTGACAGTATGCCAGCTGTCAGGTGTGGAACCTTCTAGACCAGTGATGGCGAACCTTTTGAGCTCGGCGTGTCAGCATTTTGAAAAACCCTAACTTAACTCTGGTGCCGTGTCACATAGAGAAATGTTTTGATATTTGCAACCATAGTAAAACAAAGATTTATATATATATATTTTTTCTTTTTTAAAATATATTTTATTGATTTTGTACAGAGAGGAAGGGAGAGAGATAGAAAGTTAGAAACATCAATGAGAGAGAAACATCGATCAGCTGCCTCCTGCACACCTCCCACTGGGGATATGCCCGCAACCCAGGTACATGCCCTTGACCAGAATAGAACCCGGGACCCTTCAGTCCGCAGGCCGACGCTCTATCCACTGAGCCAAACTGGCTTCGGCAGATTTATATTTTTGATATTTATTTTATATATTTAAATGCCATTTAACAAAGAAAAATCCACCAAAAAAATGAGTTCGCGTGTCACCTCTGACACGCGTGTCATAGGTTCGCCATCACTGTTCTCGACACCGACAGAGGGTCTGCTGGGCAAGGATCAAGGTTGGTCCCTGAGCCCCAGGAGTTCTGATTGTCTGACTTTCTCCGGCTGGCAGTCCTGTTCACAGCTCTGGGTGGGTGTGTGGACGGTGGCGACGATGTCACAGTGTGGCGTGGCAATCAGGGGTTCGTGTGTGGGGCTTGGTACAGTGTTTGTCTCTCGGCCTCAGTTTTCTCGCCTGTCAAATGGGGTGGCTATTATCTTCAGGTTTCTGGGTGGGAGATGAATTGACCGAAGTGAGCACTGAATCAATGACGTGGTTGTTACTCGTGTCCTGGACGATCATCCCAGGACTCGGCAGTACTGTAGGAGTGATATAGGAAGTGCCGTGAGTCCAGAGGAGGGACAAGTCCTGCCCCCGTGAGGTGGTCAGGGCAGGCTTCCTGGAGGAGGTGTCTCACAGGCAGGCCTTGAAGGAGGGTGGGAAGTGATGGGTCGATCTGGGCCTGCCCTGGTGCAGAGAAGGAAGAGTAGCAGGTGATCGGTGAAGGGCAAGTCGGGTAGGGGTGGGAGCTGAGGGCAGGTGGCTGAGGGAGGCGTGGGTGGGCGGGCAGTGAGAACGAAGGATGGTTAATTTAATTTTTAAAAAATATTTTTATTGATTTCCGAGAGGAAGGGAGAGGGAGAGAGATAGAAACATCAGTGATGAGAGAGAATCATTGATCAGCTGCTTCCTGCATGCTCTATGCTGGGGACTGAGCCCGCACCCCAGCCGTGCACCCTAATTGGGAATGGAACCGTGACCTCCCAGTTCACAGGTCGATGCTCAACCACTGAGCCACACGGGCTGGGCAGGACGGTTGATTCTAAAAGGCAGAAGGAGCTGCTGTCCAAGAGGATGCCAGGGGCTGGTGGGATCCACCCACTTCTCCCCACCTCATTGCCGAGTGCTCACACCCCTGGGAGCCTGGGGACCCTAGATCTACCAGCTCCCCCCTTGTTAGCAGGATGTGATGAACCCCTGGGCATGAAGAACAGAACCATCCCTGACAAGCAGATCACGGCCTCCAGCACCTACAGGACCTGGGGCCTGAGTTCCTTCAGCTGGTACCCCCACTACGCGCGGCTGGACCAGCAGGGCAAGTTCAACGCCTGGACCGCGGAGAAAAATTCTGCCTCTGAGTGGCTGCAGGTAGGCCCGGCTCGGGGGTGGGTGTGTGTGTGGGGCGGGGGGGGGGGTGGGGGGGGGGGAGCGGGGGGGGGGGGGGGGGAGTGGGGGGGACCGCCAGGTCTCCGACCTCCTCACGGCCCAGGCTTCCGCTCCCCAAGAGGGAATTTCTGGAAAGTCTTGTTTGTTTGCTGTTTTCTCCTGCCCTGTACCCCACCTTCTTCCTGATTCTGTACGATCAGGGGGAGAGCAGGGGAGCTCGCTGCCGCTTCAACCGAGGCCTGCAGCCCTGGGGTAGAAAGGGTGTGTGTGTGTATATCTGTGTGTAGGTGTATGTCTGTGTGTATGTGTCTGTGTATGTCTGTGTGTATATCTGTGTGTGTGTCTCTCTGTGTGTCTCTGTGTGTATGTGTCTGTATGTATATCGGTGTGTGTGTGTCTGTCTGTGTGTATCTCTGTGTATCTGTGTGTGTGTGTCTGTCTGTGTGTATCTCTGTGTATCTGTGTGTGTGTGTCTGTCTGTGTGTATCTCTGTGTATCTGTGTGTGTGTGTCTGTCTGTGTGTATCTCTGTGTATCTGTGTGTGTGTGTCTGTCTGTGTGTATCTCTGTGTATCTGTGTGTGTGTGTCTGTCTGTGTGTATCTCTGTGTATCTGTGTGTGTGTGTCTGTCTGTGTGTATCTCTGTGTATCTGTGTGTGTGTGTCTGTCTGTGTGTATCTCTGTGTATCTGTGTGTGTGTGTCTGTCTGTGTGTATCTCTGTGTATCTGTGTGTGTGTGTCTGTCTGTGTGTATCTCTGTGTATCTGTGTGTGTGTGTCTGTCTGTGTGTATCTCTGTGTATCTGTGTGTGTGTGTCTGTCTGTGTGTATCTCTGTGTATCTGTGTGTGTGTGTCTGTCTGTGTGTATCTCTGTGTATCTGTGTGTGTGTGTCTGTCTGTGTGTATCTCTGTGTATCTGTGTGTGTGTGTCTGTCTGTGTGTATCTCTGTGTATCTGTGTGTGTGTGTCTGTCTGTGTGTATCTCTGTGTATCTGTGTGTGTGTGTCTGTCTGTGTGTATCTCTGTGTATCTGTGTGTGTGTGTCTGTCTGTGTGTATCTCTGTGTATCTGTGTGTGTGTGTCTGTCTGTGTGTATCTCTGTGTATCTGTGTGTGTGTGTCTGTCTGTGTGTATCTCTGTGTATCTGTGTGTGTGTGTCTGTCTGTGTGTATCTCTGTGTATCTGTGTGTGTGTGTCTGTCTGTGTGTATCTCTGTGTATCTGTGTGTGTGTGTCTGTCTGTGTGTATCTCTGTGTATCTGTGTGTGTGTGTCTGTCTGTGTGTATCTCTGTGTATCTGTGTGTGTGTGTCTGTCTGTGTGTATCTCTGTGTATCTGTGTGTGTGTGTCTGTCTGTGTGTATATCTGTGTGTGTGTCTGTATCTGTGTGTGTGTGTATGTGTGTGTCTGTGTATGTGTGTCTATGTATCTCTGTGTATCTATGTGTGTGTGTGTCTGTGTATATCTGTGTGTGTATATCTGTGTGTGTGTCTGTATACCTGTGAGTGTCTGTGTATATCTCTGTGTATCTGTGTGTGTGTGTGTATCTATGTGTGTATGTCTGTGTATATCTGTGTCTGTATATATGTGTGTGTCTGTATATCTATGTGTGTCTGTGTATATCTGTATCTGTGTGTGTGTGTGTGTATCTATGTGTGTGTGTCTGTGTATATCTGTGTCTGTATATATGTGTGCGTGTCTGTATATCTGTGTGTATATATCTGTGTGTATCTGTGTGTGTGTCTGTATATCTGTGTGTGTCTGTGCATATCTCTGTGTATCTCTGTGTGTATCTATGTGTGTGTGTGTCTGTGTATCTCTCTGTGTGCCTGTGTATATCTGTGTGTGTGTCTGTGTATATCTGTGTGTGTGTCTGTGTCTATATGTATATGCGGAGGGTGTGTGTGTGTGTCTGTGTATATCTGTGCATATCTGTATATCTGACTGTGTGTGTCTGTCTGTGTGTCTGCCTATTTGTATGTGTGTCTGTGTATGTGTGTGGGGGTGGGGGTGGGGTGGGGGGTGTCGATAGGGGAAGAGCCACCTCCACTGGCTGCCCCAGGAAAACCAGGCTGAGCCCATGGACGGCAGGCAGGGTGGAGGAGGCGCCCCCAGACAGGCACCTTGGGGCTTCCCTGCCTGAGCACAGAGCACTGCCCTCTGACACGCTGTCTGAGAACAGACCACAGGGCAGCCCCTGGGTTTCAATGAAATTGGGAACCACGAGAATTGCGAACACCAGAGCATCGCTCATGTCACAGACGCGGAAGCGGGGTCCTCGCAGGGTCAGGAGTTGCCTGGGGCTCCCCTGCTGGCTGGCAGTGGGTGGAGTTTGCACCCTAGGGCCTGGGGTTGCCTGTGTGGGCGCAGGTGGCCGGCTCCCCAGGATAGTCAGGGCCTGGATCAGGCCTGTCTCAGGGCCCCAAGGAGCACATTAGCCCGTGCAGCCGGGTTCTGTGCGGCGCTGCCTGCCTTTGGGCTCCTCAGGACCCAGGTCAGGCTGTGGTCAGCCCCGCCGGGGTCCCCGGGAGCACTTCATGCCAAGGAGTTGGCCGGGGCCCTGACTTTGAAATGTGAGCTCCGTTGCAGTGAATTGCCTCACTGACAAAGTTGGTGGCACTTACTTTTTATTTTTTATATTTTTATTGATTTCCGAGAGGAATGGAGAGAGAGAGAGATAGAAACCTCAATGATGAGAGAGAATCATGGATCGGCTGCCTCCTGCAGGTCCCACACTAGGAATCGAGCCTGCAACCTGGGCACGTGCCCTGACCGGGAATCGAACCGTGACCTCCCGATTCATAGGTCGATGCTCAACCACTGAGCCACACCGCCCGGGCATATTTATGCCCATTTTACAGATGAGGAAACTGAGGCTGTGAGGCCAACATCCTCCCTGACAAGCGGCTTTCCCCAAACTGTACTTCCTGTCTCAGCGTGTCTGCCTTTTTCCACTTTACCGGAAAGGGTGCAAGCGAAGAAAATGTGGTTGATTTTATTTTATTTTGTGTTTTTTCCCGCCCCCATAGATCGACTTGGGCTCCCAGAAGCAGGTGACCGGCATCATCACGCAGGGGGCCCGAGACTTCGGCAACATCCAGTACGTGGCGGCTTACAAGGTGGCCCACAGTAACGATGGCGTGAAATGGACCGAGTATAAGGACTCGGGGGCCGAGGGCAGCAAGGTGAGTGTCAGCCGCCCGCCCCTCGCCACTCCACGGTGCGGTGCCCTGCGAGTTGGGCCTCTGGGGCTCTGAGGGGGAGGGGGGCCACCCCTGGGGGACCTCTGAGGGGAGGGGGGCCAGCCCGGTGGCCTTCCTGACACCTTCTCTGTCTCTAGATCTTCCCAGGCAACTTTGACAATAATTCCCACAAGAGGAACGTGTTTGAGACGCCCTTCATGGCTCGTTTTGTGCGTATCCTGCCCGTGGCCTGGCACAACCGCATCACCCTCCGCGTGGAGCTGCTGGGATGCTCGTAGGTCCGGCTGATGGGACCGGATGGCCTGTTCTCCTGACCTTTTGTGGTCCTGCTGCCTCCTCCACCCACCGCCCGCCTGATTGTAGTGCCGTGGGGGGCGGGGAGAGGGGGGGAAGATGTCAGTCACCTCTCCCTCCCTCTGTCCTCCTCACACCTCACCTCCCACACGCCCGCCCCACCTCCCACCTGCCCCTGGCGCCCAGCCCTCATGCCAGGTGAGCCCCAGGCAATTCCTGGCCCGGCCAGGACTCCCTTTTCTACACTTGATCTTGCCAAAAGGCCGAGAGCCAACCCATGCCATGTTCTTAGGCGGTGTGGGAGTTGAGTAGGTCTGGGATTCCAGCCTCTGTCGCCAATAGCCCGCCTCCCACCCCCCACATTCCCATGGCCCTGGAGGAAGGGCCCCGAGGCGCCAGGCTGGAGCTAACGGACGCCTGCTGGAGCCATGATGCTGCCATTCCCGATGCCGCCACCCAGCCCTCTGACACTCCCACCCACCTCCCTGGAGACCCCTCTTGACCCTTGAGCTGTAGCCTAGAAAGACAGCAGGGGGTGGGGTGGGTCCATGGACAGACGGGGAGGAGGTGGGCGGGCCTGGGCGGCCCCCCCGAATGCACAGGCAACTTCCAAAATATATTTATGTCACTGCCTGGAGCTCTTGCTGCGTGGTTCTTCGTCCTCGTGCTGGTCCCCACCCTCAGCCTCCGTTTCCCCAGAGCCTCAGCGTGCTCCCCACCTGCCCGACTCCACGCCGCTTTCCAGCCGGAGGAAGGAGGAGGCTGCTGGGGACCCACAGGGGACCCGGATGCTGCCAAGTGGGCACAGGGCCTCCTGGCTGAGCGCACTGGTTTCGGGGAGGCGCTGGCGCATTGGCTCCCTGGGCAGGGGCCATCAGGAAGTGGCCGGTGGGGGCAGCGCAGGCCAGCGCCTGGTGATCTGGGAAAGGGGCCGGCCACAGAGGGAGGGAGGGACCGGGCTGGCTGGAAACGGGGCTGATGAAACCACCCTAGTGTTGGAGGCCTCGGGGCACAGGAGGAATTTTCCAGCACAAAATCGGGGAGCCAGGCTGCCATCCACAGAGGAGGCGCCTCGCCCCTGGGCGGCAGGTCTGGCCACGGGGCTGGCAGAGGGAGGGAGGGTGTGGCTGTGCTGGGGCCTCACCAGGGAAATTCGTCTGGAAGTGGCTCCTTAGAACTGGCCTCGTGAGGGCTCGTTGGCTGGGCAGGGACAGAATAAGGGGCACAGGCCGAGGGCTCCAGATGAACGGGGGTTGTGGGGCTCCCCTCTGCTGGGGGTCCCCTGGCCCACCCACTCCTTCCTGTGTCACTCTCGGATTGGGTTTGGGGCCATTGATTTCAGAGAAGAGGGAGGGGGAGAGAGACAAACATCAATGATGAGAAAGAATCATGGATGGGCTGCCTCCTGCACCGCCCCCCTACTGGGGATCGAGCCCACAACCCGGGGAACATGCCCTGACCAGGAA
>NW_006285487.1:510856-511894 GCF_000327345.1 Myotis davidii
GCACCTGCCCCAACCGGGGGGGCCAGAGCCCGCAACCAAAGTACGTGCCCTTGACCGGAATCGAACCCGGGACCCTTCAGCCCACAGGCCGATGCTCTATCCACTGAGCCACACCGGCCAGGGCTGGCGCTTGTTTAAACATAATGAAGTGATGAGGAGCCTCGGGTCTGAGGTTGGACAGCCTGGCCCCGAGGAACGATCAATATTGAAATCTCTGGGCCTTAGCAGTAAGAGGGCCGACTCCATGGCCTCCTGGAGACTAAGGGGGGGAGGGTACCCATGCAAAGTGGGGCCCATGGGAGGCCTCAGACCCTGGGCATCCTTGTCAGAGAAGCTTGCCAGGGTGTCCTGATGGGTACCCGTGTTCTGCGTATCTCCCCTCCAACCCATCCTGCACACTGTGGTCAGCCATCTCTTCCTCACAGAGGAACCATCAATGGCTCCCTCTTGCACATCAGGCCTGGCCCTCCCTCCGGTGCAGGCATCCCCAATCACTGCAGCTCTGCTGGCTGTGCTCCCCGCCCTCGTGTGTCACACACACAGGCAGGCATGCACGCGTGTGCCCCCAAGCGGGGTCTTGGCGTGTTTAGGAAGAGGCTCTGGGCTCGGAGACCCCGTGCCCCCCCACTCCCCCCCGCAGTGGTTCTCAACCCTCCTAATGCCGCGACCCTTTAATACAGTTCCTCCTGTTGTGGCGACCCCCAATTTCATTGCTACCAATTGAACATAATGAAAGCATAGTGATTCATCAGAAAAACAATAGGTCATTAGATATGTGTTTTCCGATGGTCTTCGGCGACCCCCCACAAAGGGGTCGCGACCCACAGGTTGAGAACCGCTGGGGGCCTAAAGGCTTTTCTGCTGAGCAAACTGTCAGCCCACGCCCCCTGCTGGTCGGGACAGGAAGGAGAACACCCTCCCGAAGGTGGGGGCGGCCATAGCCCAGGTGCAGAGGGCTGGGGAGGGGTCCCCCTCTTCCCGCTTAGTCGCACTGTTTGGGGTCAGCCAGAGCGTCCTCATGGGACCCCCCCTCTACAA
>NW_006285487.1:512746-515518 GCF_000327345.1 Myotis davidii
ACCCAGCTCCGTCACCAGCCTGTGACCCCGTGTGGTGGCCAGCGCTGACCCTCGGGCGTGCCCCTGCTCCCTGCCGCATGGGGAGGTGATGGAGAGGCGCCCCGGCTCCTCTCACGGGCCCTGCCCGACCTCAGGGCTGGGAAGGCTGGTAGGAATCACCCCCGGCCCCCACTTTCCCGGGCCGCAGGTCTCCAAGGCATTTGCAAGCCTTGTCTGAATTGAGGGGGGCACCCAAGTCAGATTCCTCCCGGCGGCGGGATGCTGGAGACCCGCAGGGCAATGCTGCCCCCTGCTGGTGTCTGGGGGACTCGCACTCTGGTGGGCTCCATCTGCCTTCCAAGTCGGGGTTCAGGTTATTCTAGCCTAGCGTGTGGAGGGGTCCCCAGGCCAGCAGTGCTGGGAAAAAGCCAAGGCTGGGCCGTCGGGAGACCTGAATTTTTTCCCTGAGCTCTACCTGCTTCCCAAAGATAAAGCCCCGGCCTCAGTTTCCCCAGCGGGAAAGAGAAGACAGGGGTGGTGGCTGCTCTCTTTCCCAGGCAAGGAGGGAGGAGAAAGAGCCCCCGAGATAATGTAAGATGTCTCTTTGTCAACTGTTCACAGTAGTCATAATAACCAATATTTTGGGGCACTTCTCCCTGCCAGGCAGTATTCTAGCGCTCTGCCTTAATCTTCTTTTGTTGTTAATCTTTACCCAAGGATATTTTTCCATTGATTTTTATTTTTTATTTATTTTATTAAAAATATATTTTATTGATTTTTTACAGAGAGGAAGGGGAACCCCGACCAGGGCCGGGGCTAGAGAGGAGCCAGCAACCAAGGCATGTGCCCTTGACCGGAACTGAACCCCGGACCCTCTGGTCCGCAGGCCGACGCTCTATCCACCGAGCCAAACCGGCTAGGGCCCCAGGTGAGTTTCACAAACCAGGAAACCTGCCCAGAATCCCCCAACCGATAAGACCCAGGCTCTGAGAACAGTGCTCAGTGCGTGGACGATGCTCCTCCAATACCTATTAAGTGGGAGAATGAGTGGGTGCTGGGACCCAGGCGTCCCGGCCCTCTGAAGAGGGGCGCCTTTCACTGGTTTGCCTTTCTCTTCTTTCCCATTTGTCTGGCCACAGCCTTGCCCAGGACACGCTGGCGCTGCCGCCATGCACGCCACCATGGGCCGCCTGCTGTTCCTGGTCCTGCTGCTCCCGCTGCCCTGCGTCCCCGGCCTGCCCTTCTACAACGGCTTCTACTACTCCAACAGTGCCCACGGCTGGGACCCGGGCCTCAGTGGAGGTGGGTGTCGTCCTGGGCCCAGATTTTTGCTCTGAAGGATGAGCAAGACTTTCTTTCTTTTAAAAAAAAAATATTTATTGATGTCAGAGAGGAAAGGAGAGGGAGAGAGAGAGAAACATCAATGATGAGAGAGAATCATTGATCAGCTGCCTCCTGCACGCCCCCTGCTGGGGACCGAGCCTGCAAGCAGGGCATGTGCCCTGACTGGGAATCGAACCGTGGCCTCCTGGTTCATAGGTCAAGGCTCAACCACAGAGCTGTGGTGGTTTGGCACCAACCTCGTTTCTAAGACCAGCAGAAGAGACGGTGCAGTGACTCTGTGCTTAGAACCCCTTACATGCGCTTAAGGACGGTCTCTTCTGCTTTTTGTAGTTCCCCAAAGTCCTGCCAGTTTGTCAAGATCCAGCTTAAAAAAGGTGACCTCTCCGTCCAACTGCATGGCTCCGTGGTTGGGTATCAACCTATGAACCAGGAGGTCAGGGTTCGATTCCCGGTCAGGGGCACAAGCCTGGGTTGCGGGCTCGATCCCCAGGAGGGGGCCTGCAGGAGGCAGCCAATTGGCAATTCTCTCTGATCATTGATGTTTCTCTATCCCTCTCCCTTCCTCTATGAAAGCCATAAAAATACATTAAAAAAAAAAAGATACAGCACTTATAATTGCAGTTAGGACTCGTCTGGAAAATCCAGTCTAAACACACCCCCTTTCTGAAGATCCTTCATGGAATCAATTTGCACAGTTCATGTTGCCGTATAAGGCCACACTTGGGGATTAGGGCCTGGATATTTTGGGGAGCCATTCCTTACCCTACACACCCCTTTTCTCTGGAATTTATTGTGCTGCCCAAGCACTACTTGCATGAGGTTTATGGAAACTTCTGAATCATCACAAACTTAGGGGCTTAAGATGCTTATTTTGTTTGTGATTCCACGGGTTGGCAGTTTGGCCTGGATCACTCATGTGCCTGCAAAGCCACAGTGGCTAGGGGTAGGGGTGCAGCACTGTGGCTATCCTCGCCATGTGTCATGGGGGTGGGGGTAAGGAGGGTCGGCGGGAGCTGGGATGAGGGTGGGGTGGCCCTTGTGGGGGTACAGATGATCTGCAGCAGGTCCCCCTCTGCGCCCACCCACCTCTCCCCCAGGCCTCTTCAAGGGCGTGACGCTGGTGGTGGAGACGCCCGAGGACGCCCTCCTGTCCCACCGGGGGGCCAACGTGACCCTGCCCTGCCGGTACCACTACGAGCCGGCCCTGGCCTCCCACAGGCCCGTGCGCATCAAGTGGTGGAAGCTGTCGGAGAACGGGGCCCCGGAGCAGGACGTGCTGGTGGCCGTCGGGCCGAGGCACCGTTCCTTCGGGGACTACCGGGGCCGCGTGCACCTGCGGCCCGAGGGGGAGCGGGACGTGTCGCTGGAGATCCGGGACTTGCGGCTGGAGGACTCGGGGCACTACCGCTGTGAGGTCATCGACGGGCTGGAGGACGAGGACGGCGTGGT
>NW_006285487.1:517032-517528 GCF_000327345.1 Myotis davidii
TGCTTCGCCGCTGCCCTCAGGGGTGAGTGGGGGGGGCCCTGCACAGCCTGTGGGGTGGCGGGGAGCACCTGGGCGCTGTGGGGGCCCCCTCTGCCCGCCCGGGGGCACCTCCACCTGGCCAGAATGGCCACAGTGCTGCACCCCTCCCCGTAGCCACTGTGGCTTTGCAGGCACGTGAGTGATCCAGGCTGAACTGCCAACCTGTGGCATCACAAGCAAAGTAAACATCTTAAGGCCCTTAGTTTGTGATGACTCAGAAGTTTGCTTGAATCTCATTCAAGTAGTGCTTGGGCAGCAACATAGATTCCAGGAGAAAAGGGGTGTGCAGGCTAAGGAATGGCTCCCCCAAAACATCCAGGTCCTAACCCCTGAGTGTGGCCTCATATGGCAACATCAACTTTGCAGATGTGACTACATGAAGGATCTTGAGAAAGGGGGTGTATGTAGACGGGATTTTCCAGGCGAGTCCTAATTGTAATTGCAAGTACTGTATCTT
>NW_006285487.1:519054-519866 GCF_000327345.1 Myotis davidii
GGCACATGCCCGTGTTGTGCGCTTGATCCCGAGTGGGGGTCGTGCAGGAGGCAGCCGATCCATGATTCTCTCTCATCATTGATGTTTCTCTCTCTCCCTCTCCCTTCCTTTATATCAATAAAAATATATTAAAAATGTATTGATTTCAGAGAGAAAGGGAGATAGAAACATGGATGATGAGAGTTTGAGGGCTTCAATGCAGCTGTTCACGCCAATCATTTGTTTATTTATTCATCAAGAATGCCCACAACGGGCTGGGGCCTGGACTAGGCTCTGGGCATCAGAGTGGTTTGTTTCATGGGAAGACAGAAGCTGACTCAGCGCTATACCCCAGGCATCTAGAAAAGTGCCTGGCACATAGTAGGTGCTCACTAAACAACTGAGCCAGCGAGAGACACTGATTAGTCCAGCCCAGGTGGGGTGCCCACCCAGGGTGCAGTTAGGGGAGCGTTGGGGGAGTATAGATATGACAGGAGGGACCCCAGCCCATAGCAGTTGGGGTGAAGCTCTCAGAGAGAGGACTGGGCAGGTACCCCCCAAAATGTCTAAGTAGATGCCCACAGCAACCGAGGTACAAGCCCTTGACTGGAGCCAAATCCAGGACCCTTCAGTGTGCAGGCCAACGCTCTAACCCAGGGGTGGGCAAACTTTTTGACTCGAGGGCCACAATGGGTTCTTAAACTGGACCGGAGGGCGGAACAAAAGCATGGATGGAGTGTTTGTGTGAACTAATATAAATTCAAAGTAAACATCATTACATAAAAGGGTACGGTCTTTTTTTTTTAATTTTATTCATTTCATACGGGCCGGAT
>NW_006285487.1:520503-522511 GCF_000327345.1 Myotis davidii
AGCCCGGGGTCCGAAGCTTCGGCTTCCCAGACCCGCAGAGCCGCAAGTATGGCGTCTACTGTTACCGTCCTCCTCGCTAGAGCCGGCCACAGCTCTGTGCCTGCCTGCCCCTCCCCCCACCCCCATCACGGCTGTATTTACTAAATGGATCATGTTCCCTATTGCTTTAGGTCATGGAAATGAGGGGAGCCTATATTTTTATTGTATTTAAATATATATTTTTATTGATTTCAGAGAGGAAGGGAGCGGGAACGAGAGATAGAAATATCAATGATAGGGGGAATCATGGATGGGCTGCCTCCTGCACGCCCCCTTCTGGGGATCGAACCTGCAACCCCGGGTATGTGCCCCGACCGGAATCAAACCATGACCTCCTGGTTCCTGGGTCAACACTCAACCAACTGAGCCACACTGGCTGGGCTCAACTTAAATTAAAAAAAAAAAATTACTGTTTTTGTAAAGCCAACAGATCCCCAATCCTCCCTTTGCTCAGTGGACACCCCAAGGCTCCTGTACCCCTTTTCTCTGGGACATTTGAGGTCCGTGGCTCATGAGGACTCTGATGCCCAGAGTGGGCAGTGACACGGGGACCAGGGCATGGTGGCTGCCGCTCTCCCTCTGCCTCAGCCTGGGGGTTGGGGGGGCGGCACCCAGGGGCTCTGAGCTGGGCTTTGACCCTTGTAACCTCCTGTCCCTTTGAGGGGCTAGGGCTGGATGGGGCCCCAGGCTCCTGAGTGATGTCCCAGGGAAGGGAGTGATGCCCCCCACTTCCCCTCTCTCAGTTCAGAGTCTGTGTTTTGTTCTCATTTCCCCCCAATTTGGTGTGTGTGTGTGTGTGTGTGTGTGTTTTAAATATATTGAATTTTTACAGAGAGGAAGGGAGAGGGATAGAGAGTTAGAAACATCGATGAGAGGGGAATATCGGTCAGCTGCCTCCTGCACACCTCCTACTGGGGATGTGCCTGCAACCAAGGTACATGCCTTTGACCGGAACCGAACCTGGGACCCTTCAGTCCACAGGCCAACGCTCTATCCACTGAGCCAAACCGGCTAGGGCCCATTTGGGGTTGTTTGATCAAAACCTGTCCCCATGGCCACCCGTCCTAAGGCCCCCTTCCGTAGACCCTAGACCACGGTTACCTCTTTAAATTAAAAAAAAAAAAGGGAAAAGAAATAGATCTCTTCCAATGTCTTTATTATTATAATTATCATAATCTTCAATTTTCAAAAATATAAATAGGTACGCGGAACCCTGGTGCCTGCACGGAATAATAACTAATGTTTATTGCACACTCACATTAGAGGAGGGTTACTCAAACTGCCAGGAGAATCTTCATATTTCAAAAATGAGGTAAAACAGCCCTAGCCGGTTTGGCTCAGTTGGCAGACCAGGTGAGGGACGCCGGACGGACGGACGGACGGACGGAAGAGGGACCCTTGGAGGGACCCTGATCCCCCCCGCAGCGGAAGGCTCCCGCAGGTACATTCAGCTGTGGCTCCGGGTTCTTCATGCCCTGGGCCTCTGCCCCTCCAGCTCCCCCTGCCCCTCCTCCCTCCTCCCTAGCTCTCCCTGGAGGTCAAAGAACCAACGATTGCACTGCTCTTGGATAAAGTCAGCAAACAAAAAATAATCTTCTTTATTTAACTTAACCCCTCCCTGCTCCCTGTCCCTGCACTGGTCCCCGGAAAGGCACAACGGGAGGATAAAGAAATGTCCACGGGTTACAATACGTCTGCTTTGCTTTGGCATTTTTTTGGGGGGGCGGGGGGAGTCGAATGCGTTTTTTTTTGGCCGTTCGGGTGTGGGTGGTGGGGGTGCATACACACTGTGGGATTTCCTTTCTTCCTTCTTTAACGGGATTCCTTATATGGCAGAAAGCGACAAGAGGACACCGTCCGAGGGGGCGCGTCAGCCTGCAAGGCTCTGGGCTCAGCATCCTGGGCGCGGCCTGGGGGTCCTCTCAGTGGGCCGTGCTGGGGTGGCTCCTCCGTGGGGCCCGGGAGCTCC
>NW_006285487.1:523352-524543 GCF_000327345.1 Myotis davidii
AACCTTGCCTTTTAAAAATGTATTCGACCACCCATATTGGGGTTTTTTTTTAAGCATTTATTAACATGTCATAGATGGGAAACTGCAGAAGAGGAAATAGAGCCACCTTGAAAGAAGAATGACTTACTCAGCATGTAACCGGCTTCAAGGTCCAGCAACACCCTCACTATGTGTGTGTCTGAACGTGCCAGGTTCCAGTCATGGCTACCTGCACTTTTCCTTCCCTGACGGGCATTCTGAGCTGTGGCACCTGGTTCCTAATCTGAATCGCAAGACTCCCACCTCACTCCAATCAAGTGGTCAGCTTCTCCCTTTCACACACAACCAGCCTCCAGACTTTCAGAAATATCCTTCCATGCCTGGAGCTCCTACCCCAGAGATGGGTGGGTGGCCATATTTCATAGAAACCAATATTTGTCTAGAACACATTAGCCCCACTTCAGGTAGGGAGGCAGGCAATGAAAATATAACTGCTGGGAAATAAACAGCCATTTGAACTTGCTGTTGTTTGAAAGAACATGCAGCTGGCCAGGAAGGCAGGAGAATGGGAAACTGGGCCGAAAAACGAACAGGAGGTGCCTCCTCCTGCCCTGGCCATGAGCCTGTTACAATCCTACGAAGCTGGCCAGACAGCCTGGGAGGCGCTTTTTAAAAAATATATATTTTTATTGATTTTAGAGAGGAAGGGAGGGGAGAGAGAGATAGAGAAAAACATCAATGATAAGAATCATTAATAGGCTGCCTCCTGCACACCCCCTACTGAGGATCGAGCCCACAACCCGGCACGTGCCCTGACCTGGAATTGAACCCGGTACCCTTCAGTCTGCAGGCCAATGCTCTACCCACTGAGCCAAACCAGCTAGGGCCCTTCTGAGTTTCCTTGAACCAACTTGGGCTAAGGGGCTTTGGCTGGGGTTGAAAAGGGGAGCAGGCTGCCTGCTTTCTCCTCTGTCCCTGGGGCTGGGGGGCGAGGGGGGTCAGGGACAGGTGACCTTGCCCACAGATGGTGCTGCCCGTGAGGGTGTGGGGTCCTGAGGAGAGAGCCAGCACCTTGGTGCTCCGGGGCCAGGAAGGGGGACCCGGGGGGTGGGCTGCAGCGCGGTGCCCAGCGGGGGCGGGAGGGGCGGTGCTCACGGTCTGTGCAAGTGATCCGGGGCTCCTCCCAGTGCCCGCTGGGCAGGCACCGGATGG
>NW_006285487.1:524967-525645 GCF_000327345.1 Myotis davidii
TGACTGCCTTGTTTCACTTAGAGTGATACCCTCCAGGTCTTAGGGGGGCTCTTGCGAAGACCCCCCCGCCCACGATGAGCCAGCGTGGTCCCCTCTGGCTGTGACGAGACAGCCTGGAGCCCACGGTACGCGGCAGGGGCGTGGAGCCCGCACACCCAGCCTCGAACCCGGGCTGCTAAGGGTGTTTTCATGCAGCGCTCAGAATCTGGCCATCCTCTGGGCTTCCCCGGTGGTTTAGAGCGAGCAGGGAGGGAATAAAAGGAGGGTCTTCAGGGGACGAGGACAAGACGGAGGGTGGGAGGAAGGGAGAGGAAGAGGGTGAGAGCCGGCAGATCGGCTGGAGCTGTTCATGAAATCCTGGTGCCGGGAAAGTGGGGCCAAAATGTTCCCTAGCAGTGGACTTGCTCCTGCCGTTGGCTCTGGGAGGCTGATGCGGGGAGTGGCCCCCAGGACAGTTCCAATCTGGCTGGTGGCGATGAGGTGACAGCAGCAGCCAAGACACAAGGAACCTAAAGTCTTTTCGTTGTTGTTAATCCTCACCCGAGGATATTTTCCCATTGATGTTTAGAGAGAGTGGGAGGGAGGGGGAGAGACACACAGAGAGAGAAACGTCGATGTGAGAGAGACACATCGATTGGCTGCCTCCTGCACGCGCCTCGACCAGGCCTGGGGATGGAG
>NW_006285487.1:526415-526869 GCF_000327345.1 Myotis davidii
GGGACAGAAACATCAATGATGAGAGAATCATGGATACGCTGCCTCCTGCATGCCCCCTCCTGGGGATCGAGCCCGCATCCCGGCATGTGCCCTGACCAGGGATTGAACGGTGACCCCCTGGTTCATAGGTTGATGCTCAACCACTGAGCCACACCAGCCGGGCCAGGAAGCCTTCTGGGACGCCTGAGCAACTTGAGCTCCTAGAGGCAGAGCATTTACTATGTGTGTTGTTCATCAGGCGACTACGGCGCTGTCTGTCTGTGTCCTTGAGTCCACGCCAGGCCTTCGTGGGCCGAGGCGCCCTCTAAAGCTTCCGTACGTCTCTCAGGGTGTTTTGCCTTCACTCATTCATTGCATCCTCCTTCCCCTCCTTCCTTCACGGGGTCATTCGCTCACCGTGTCCAGCCCTGGGCTGGTGTTGGAAGGCGAGATGAGAGAGACACCCCCCCGCCGC
>NW_006285487.1:526899-533854 GCF_000327345.1 Myotis davidii
GCGTCTCTCTTCTCTATCCTCCTCCTCGGTCGCCCACTCTGCCCAGGGCCCCTGGCAGAACTCACCAGGGAGTGTCCATCTGACCAGCGGAAGTCCCCTTCGATGCTCCTGTCGTTCAGGCCGATCCACTGGTAGTTTTGAGCATTGTCTGCGGAGAGGACACGGGTGTTGGGGGTGGAAACACCCTGGGGATGTCTCAGACACTGGAGCTCACAGAGGCGGAGGGGACAGGGGGGTGGCAGGAGGGGGGGGTGCGCTCCAAGGAGCACGCCACCCACGCGCTTCTGAGGTCCGGACAGGGGCACATGCGTGATGGGAGTGCCTGCGCCCACTGCCCCCAGCTGGCACGGGCTGGTGACAGCCACGGGGTTACTCTGGGGCTGACATTTTATTATTATATATTTTATTGATTTTTTACAGAGAGGAAGGGAGAGGGATAGAGAGCTAGAAACATCGATGAGAGAGACACATCGATCAGCTGCCTCCTGCACACTCCCTACTGGGGATGTGCCCGCAACCCAGGTACATGCCCTTGACCGGAATCGCACCTGGGACCCTTCAGTCCGCAGGCCGATGCTCTATCCACTGAGCCACAACGACCAGGGCAGGGGGCTCATTCTGATAGATGCTGGGCTGTCCTGGGTGCAGCAGGAGCCACTGGCCCCAAAGACTCCTCTCTTCTCTCTCAGGCTGGGGGAAGCCCTTCCCTCCCGCCCTCCCTGGCCCACCCCTGCAGCCTGGCCGGGTTCCAGTCTGCCCGCTTCCGGTTCCCCTCTGGCCCAGCCCAGCCCAGCCCTGAGACCCCACCGCACTCACTGTTGACGAACTCCTGCTCCTCGGGGGTGAGGATGCTGCTCAGGTGGGACTGGTGCTTCCGGCAGCGGCTCTCGGCATCCACCCAGCTCTCGCGCTCCGGGAAGTGGCGGTAGCAGTGGCCCTGGAACTTGGTCCAGCCCTCCTCGCACAGCGCCTGGTCTGCAACACAGGTGGGTGGGGGGGAGAGTGGCTTGACGGGAGGGGCCAAGGCTGCCAGCCTCGTGGCACGGACTCCTGTGTTGGCCCTGCCTTCCACGTCACCCCGTTCAAGGAGGGGGAGGCCCACTGAATGGGGCTCAGGGTGGAAGTCAGGGAGGCCTGGCCCTGGCCCCCGGGCCCTGCGTGCAGGTTCCCACCCTCCGAAAAAAGCCCGGGATCCTTCCCTCTTTCGCCCTCCCTCCACCTCCCCAGCTTCTCTCCTGTCTCTGCCTGCTCTGGGGGAGGTGGGGAGGTGGGCAGCGGGAAGCTTTGAGACTCTGAGGGTCTCTAAGGGGGAGAAGGGGTTGGGGGAGGGTGTGAAGGCGGCAGCAGCAGGAGGCAGAGCTGGGGGCAGGAAGGACCCTGGGGTGGGGACAGAGGAGCAGAAATAAGTCTGCTTTGGGTCCAAAGAGGACGCAGAGCTGCAAGTCCGTCCGTCCATCTGTCCGTCCGTCAGAGCTGGCTCTAGCTCAGTGCACCGTGTCTCCCTCTTAAAGGGCCAAGCAGCCAAGACGGGGGTCCTGGCTTTTGATTTTCTCTCTCGGTGGCAGGTGAGGAGCGGGGAGGAGCGTCCCTCCCCACAAAGCTCTATGGGTCACAGGTTCTGAGTTCTGGAGGAGGGGGGCATGGGGCTCCTGGTGAGGGAGTGGAGCTCCCGGGGCAGCCTGGGGGACGGACAGGCCGAGGGGCGGGGGCACTGATGCTGGCTCTCAGGCATGGGTGGGAGGGCCCTGATGTGTGTGTCCTCCCAATTCTGCCTCCGGCCATCACAGTGGCAGCTCGCAATGGGCCCGGGTGGGAGCATTCTCCCTTGGAAACGGGCGGCTGCTGCATGTGAGGGCTCCCCGCTGTTAAACATTTGCGGGCACAGCGCTGGGCGGAGGGAATTCCCAGACCCCTTCGTCCCTTCTGCCAGGGGGCCTCCCAGGGAGAGAGGACCAGTTCCGAGGGGAAGGAGACTCGGGCTGGAGGGGTGCAGGTGTGGCCAATGGGAGGAGCGGGGAGGCCTCAGAGCTGGTGCGGCACCCAGGCCACCCCAGGGCTGGCTGTGCGGTCCATTCTTGGGCCCCCTCAGTGTCTGAGGGCCCAGCAGGAGCAGGCAGCTGCGGGAGAGGCAGGGCCATGCATGCAAGATGGAGGCCTGGTGGGGGGTGAAGAGGGAGGAGGAAGTAGCCACAGCATTCCAGGGGAGCTGGGAGTGGGAGAAGCAGGGGGACCAGAGCCCAGGCAGGAGGGCCTGGGGGTGGTGTGGGCTCAGGATGGGACGGGAGAGGAGATGCAGCCCTGCTTAGCTGGGTGCCCGCGCCCAGGGCCCAGCTGGGTGGCTCTGGCTCCATCCAATGTCTTGTCAGAGCCCCGCCTCCACGCCCACAGGACACCCCCGCTCCCAGCCTGGCGCCCGAGAGCTGTTGGTCCGTACGGACCTTCCAGACCCTTCTCTCCCATGACAAATATGTTGGCATCCTGTGGAGAAAATCCTTAAACCTCTGTCCTCCCACCCCAGTCAGGACCCCATGCACTGATGTCTTGGGGACTTGGGGTGAGAGTGGAGGATGGGAGGCTGCAGGGAGGAGGAGGAGGAGCACTTGGGCCTTTGCTTGCAGGCGCCTGAAGTTCCCCCGCCAGCCTGTGACCTTGGCAATGCCTCCAGGAACATGTGATCCTCCTGCCTCCCACACTGCTTAGGACCAAAGGGGGACTGCCCAGGACTTCCCACTGCTTTCTGCAAGTTTCTGGGATGTCCAGCCTGGGACTGCATTACAAGTGTTTTTTGCCCAGCTGGCGTGGCTCAGTGGTTGGGCGTTGACCTATGAGCCGGGAGGTTACTGCTCGATTCCTGGTCAAGGGCACATGCCCAGGTTGCGGGCTTAATCCCCAGTAGGGGGCGTGCAGGAGGCAGCCGATCCATGATTCTCTCTCATCATTGATGTTTCTCTCTGTCCAGCCTGGGACTGCATTACAAGTGGTTTTTGCCCAGCGGGTGTGGCTCCGTGGTTGGGCGTCGACCTATGAGCCGGGAGGTTACTGCTCGATTCCCTGGTCAAGGGCACATGCCTGGGTTCGGAGGCAGCTGATCGATGTTTCTCTCTCATCGATGTTTCTAACTCTCTATCCCTTTCTCTTCCTCTCTGTAAAAAAACAATAAAAGATATTTAAAAAAATAAAATTAAATTAAAAAGATGGTTTTAAGCCCTTGAACACTTCCAGTTCTCGATGGGCTGTTGCTCCTAGCAACTGTAATTCTCATCTCCCCCATTCTGAGCTGGGATGGCCCTGAGAGCCAGGACATGGGGCTCCTGGTGAGGGAGCGGGGGGCTTGGCCTGGCATGCACCGCTGCCTGGGAGAGCCTGGCACACAGCTGCCCTGGGAGAGCCTGGCACACAGCTGCCCTGCAGAGCCTGGCTCAGGTGCAGCAGCAGAGGGACAGGCAAGGCCCAAGAGATGAAACTCAGCCCCTGCCCCTTGCACTGGGGCCCTGTTCTCTCTAGCCAGCCCTCCGCCTTGCACGGGGGAGGGAGAAAGGAAGTGTGGGCCCGAGTGGCACTGTCGTGGCATTGTTGTGGCATCGGTCACCGTGGGGAAGAGGAGAGGGTGACATGCAGCCGTCCCTGCTCATGCATGACCGGGGCATGTGGGTGACGCGGGAGCCCTCAGGCAGGCAAACCGCCGCTCTGGCCAGAGAAGAAGGGGAAGGCAGCTTGGCCTGGGAGGCACAGTGGCTAATAAAAATGATGGGTTTAAGACCCTGAACACTTCCAGTTCTCTATGGGCTGTTGCTACTAGCAACTGTAATTCTTATCTCCCCCATTCTGAGCTGGGATGGCCCTGAGAGTGGCTCCCAGTGCCACGGAGGGGCCGCTGAGGTCCCACGGGCCACAAGCAGCAGACGCACGCTCATGCCTGTGCCCACGCGAGGAAGGTCCCTGGCTGTCAACCCGAGTGAGAGTCAGTTACTCCCGCCCACGGCTTCCTTCAAGGCCAACGTGCGGAGTCGGCTCTGTCCCCTTAGTCTGATGCGTGCACCGCCGTGGACGGTGGCATCATCCGTGGGCCTGGAGGCCCTGAGGGGGTTAGCGTTTTATTTACTTATTATTTATTTAAAACATTTTTATTGCTTTCAGAGAGGAAGGGAGAGGGGGAGAGAGAGAGAGAAACATCAACGATGAGAGAGAATCATGGATCGCTGCCTCCAGCACGCCCCACACTGGGGATCGAGCCCACCGCCCAGGCATGTGTCCTGACCAGGAATTGAACCGGGAGGTCACAGTTCGATTCCCGGGCAGCCGATATGATTCCCTCTCACCACTGATGTTTCTCTCTCTCTCTCCCTCTCCCTTCCTCTCTCTGAAATAAAAATACATTAAAATAAAATAAAGGTCACCCAGAGCCACACATTCCAAAGTGCCGGCTGGCCCGGCCTGCATGTCTCTCCTATTCTTAGATCAGCCACTGCCCCGAAGGTGGGACAGCAACCGAAGGAGTGGGGGTGAGTCGGGTGGACTTCTCACTGTGGCTCCCGGGGTGGACTTCTCTCTGGATGGACCGCGGGGGGCCCCGGCCAGGGCCCCGAGCCTGTGGTTAGCAGGGGAGGGTGAGGGAGGAGGAGGAGGAGGGGGTGCAGCGGTTAGCAACATTAGCTGAAGCCGAGACGGCCGGCCGTACCGATCTCACACCGGTCCCCTCGGTAGCTGGGAAGGCATAAGCATGTGAAAGAGTCGATGGCGTCCACGCAGGTGGCTCCATTCACACAAGGGCTTGAGAGGCACTCATCAATGTCTGCAAGAAACCAAGGGCCACCATTAGGACGCCCGCCGGCGGCGACGCGGCTTTGCGAGCACTGCGGCCTCTTTCCGGGTGGCCGGCCCTGCAGTTCTCCTGAGCCCTGGGAGGGGTGGCTGGGTTTCCTGAGAACTGTTGCTGCTGCTGCTGCTGCTGCCGCCGCCATCCTGGAGCTGAGCCGAAGATGCAGCGAGGGGTCTCCTGGATACATGTGGTTCTTAACTGGCAAGCTGAGTGTGGAGCCGATTTCCAAGTGCGTGAGAGAGTTGGTGCTTTGAAAGCCAAATGCCTGTTGGGGAGAGTGAGCGCGGAGTATCTCCGAGATGCCTTCTCTTGAGACTATTTCAAGAAGCCGTGGGGCCCGGCCGGCGTGGCTCAGTGGTTGAGTGTCGACCTATGAACCAGGGGGCCACGGTTCGATTCCCGGTCAGGGCACATGCCCGGGGTTGCGGGCTCGATCTCCAGAGGGGGCGTGCAGGAGGCGGCCGGTCCATGATTCTCTCTCATCATGGATGTTTCTCTCTCTCTCTCCCTTTCCTAAAATTAATAAAAAAAAAGAAGCCATGGGGGTCTGACCCAGCGCTGAGCAAGGATGTTGAAGGTCAAGTTCTTGACGCTTGGCTAAGCGCTTCCTTTTTCCTCGCTTCCTCTGTAGCTGTGCGCCAGGGGCGGAGGGCAAGGCCATGCAACGCTCGAGTGAATAAAAGGTCCGCAGAGTAGGAAACCATGAAAAAACGGCAGGATGGGATGTGTGCGTGGGAACCACGAACATCTGTGGGTTGCGGACACCGTTCTTGTCTTCAGTAAATAAGTTTTTGGAGCATCATCTGAAGATGAAGCCAGCATTGTTCTCTTGGGGGTGGCGGGGGCGGGGAGCCAGAAACCCAGCCCAACCCTCCCCCAGGCAACCTTGTTTGTGTCTAAGGGTTCCAACGTGGACAAATCCAGTGAGTCACAACTTCAGAGGGGGTCCCTCCTGGCCGGTGGGAGACCCGCATTTGAAGCCGGTCGGCGAGGAACTTAGGTGGTCACCCGCCAACACCAGCAGGTGCGACACAGCCAGGTCCCCATCAGCCTCTCCTTCCCATGCCCTCTCTTCCCTTCCGTTCTTCTGGTTCAAGACGTTCTTTCTGACCCCACTTCTTCGCAGGACTTGAATCTGGTACGGCCTTTGCCTTGAGGTTTTCTCCACTGGCCGAGGTGAGCACTGCATCTCCTAATCTCCTCTGTCTGTCTCTTCCTGCTGGTTCTTTCCTGGGCGACTTCCCCTGGGAACATATTGCAAGGGACTGCGAAACTCCTCTGGCCAGGAGATCAATGAAAGTCTGTGATGAATGGGTTCCGCGGGCTCAGGGGGCACCCGGATACGTGGTTTGGCCTCAGTATGGGCGTCCGTGCTCCTACAACCTTCGGGACCTGACGTGTCTGGGGGGGCCTCTACGTGAGCAGGGATTATTAGTTCTCGCCTCTCACAAGGGCAGACGACGCCTGACAGCCAGTCCTCCGGTTAGAAGGCAAACGCACTTTCTTCTGGATCCTTCTCCCTGCCGCCCAGATGAGGGTTGGGTCTGTGCAGTGAATGGGCGGCCTGCGGGCGTCCGCCTCTTCCCGGGAACTTCTTAACTTCACGTCGGGGGGGAGTGCACGCCGCGGACTAGGCACCGACAGTTCCCAGCCTGGAACTGTTCCAAGCAAAACCCAAATGCATGAGGGACGGATTGCAATCCCGCATGCACTTGGGTTCCCAGCAGCAGCAGGAGCAGCAATAGGTCAGGCTGGTGGGCCGGCGGAAGCTGGGGGCGGCCGCTCTCCTCTGTCCAGTAGCGGCGTCGTGGCGGGAGACGGGGAGCACTGGGCGAGGGGGGGGATGAAGCAAATGTAGGCGCTAAAGCAGTTGTACAGAGCGGGGTTGGGGGGGACAGAGGGGTGCTGTGGGCGGAGGAGCCAGATGTCAGCCCCGGGGCCTGTGCCCAGACCACGGAGGAGAGGGCGGGAGGGGCAGAGGCCCCGGGGAGGTCTGGCCAGGTGGCTTCCAGGTGTTCTGGCAGCTTCTATCACCCCCCGCTTCCCGCCACCCACTCCCCCGCAACACCCCCACATGGCCTGAGGTTTCAGGGAGCAGTTTTGTTTTGTCTTCTGTGTGTGGCCAGGACACAACAT
>NW_006285487.1:533891-540622 GCF_000327345.1 Myotis davidii
GAAGGGGGGGGCTGTACAACTCAAGGAGCCGGTTCCAGGGCTCAGAGGGTCTTGTGCAAGGCCCCTGGGTTCACACACGAGGAGGGAAGGAAGGGCGACCGTCCTGGAGCCCAGACAGCCTGCGGGTGTCTCGGGGGGGTTCAGGGAGGCTGGGAGTCAGCACCCCGGGCAGGAGGAAGAGGGCTGACGGCCCCGGACGGGGCTCTTTACGGCTGCCCTGGCCCTGCATGGCCACCTCGTTCTGTGAAGGGCAGTCAGGACACTGCTCATCCTCTGGAACCATGAGAAGAAGTGGGGCCGGCCCCGCTGTGAGCGAGTGCAGAGAGGGGGACCTCAGACAAGGTGGCGGCGGGTGGGGATGGGGAGGGCTGTGGGCAACGGGCAGATGACATGAAGGAAGAGAGGAAAGAGAGGGACCCACGATGTCTCAGGAATCTCCCCTGAGCCACATGCTACGTCTCACACACATGATCCCCCCAACAGGCCCGTGGCAGGAAGGTCACTGCTCCATGTTACGGGGAAGGGGACAGGTGAAGTGACCACGCTACTCACAAAGCTGTCTGGGAAGAAAGCCTTTTTAAAAGACAGGTCAGAGCCCAGCTGGTGTGGCTCAGGGGGTAGAGCATCGACCTATGAACCAGGAGGTCACAGGTCGATTCCCGGTTAGGGCACATGCCTGGGTGGTGGGCTTGATCCCCAGTGGGGGTCGTGCAGGAGGCAGCCCATCCATGATTCTCTCTCATCATTGATGTTTCTATCTCTCTCTTTCTCCCTTCCTCTCTGAAATCAATAAAAATATACCATTTCTAAAAATACGATAAAGAGCTTCCAAGACCAAATTGAAAAATATATATATATATAAAGACGTGATTAGAGAAAGGCTGTCCTTATATGAGGTTAGTTAAGGTCCACTGTCACCTATTTCTAATGTCAGGGGCTCGGGGACGCGCACTGTGACTTCTGATACCAGGGTCACACTTTTGCTTTCAGTATCAGGTTGGGGAAAGGGCTGCTAAGAATGAGCTGCTGGATCACACCTGACCTGAAGCCAGCCGTGAATCCTGGAGCTCGGGGACAAGCTCTGTGTCATTTCCTGCAGGGCATGACGGGGACCCAAACCCCACCCAGACCCATGCAGGGACTTTCGTCGGAGAGGTCTGCCCTCCATGATGCACAATAGCCCTTCTGAGTGTCCCCACAGGGACCACGGGGCGTGACCGGCTATCCCCAACACACGCCCTCATTCAGCATTTCTTTGAAGTCTCAACTTTTATCTTCAAAATTCAGGCACATGTCCTAGCTGGTCTGGCTCAGCGGATAGAGCATTGGACTGAGGACTGAAGGGTCCCGGGTTCGATTCTGGTCAAGGGCACATGCCCGGGTTGCAAGCCCCATCACCAGTGTGAGGCATGCAGGAGGCAGCCAGTTAATGATTCTCTTGCATCATTGATGTTTCTCTCTCTCTCTCTCCCCCCCTCTCCCTTCCTCTCTAAAATCAATAAAAATATATTTTAAAAGGAAAAAAACAATTCAAGTACATTTCGCATTCCACACCTCAAACCACCATCAGCTACACTAACTACTTCTCGTTTCATTACTTAGCTTGACTTTTTCCTCCTAAACCGCCATGTAGAACAGATGCCCTAGAGCAGTGATGGCAAACCTTTTGAGCTCGGCGTGTCAGCATTTTGAAAAACCCTAACTTAACTCTGGTGCTGTGTCACAAATAGAAATATTTTGATATTTGCAACCATAGTAAAACAAAGACTTATTTTTGATATTTATTTGATATATTTAAATGCTATTTAACAAAGAAAAATCAACCAAAAAAATGAGTTCGCGTGTCACCTCTGACACGTGTGTCATAGGTTCGCCATCACTATCCTAGAAAGACGTGGCTTCTTGTCCCAGGTAGTCTGAGCAGCTTGAGCCTCAGGTGACCTCGGTGGTCCCCACCCTCCCCCGCCTGCATTCCCCGTGCCATGAGGGTCTTACCTACATCGCAGTGCTCGCCAGTGTGGCCAGGGGGACACAGGCATAGCACGTGTCCCTCCGTCTCCTGGCAGGTCCCAGGGACACAGGGATCCTCGCCGCAGGACCTGGCTCGGGCTGCACCCCCCGCAGGGAGGCCAAGCACCCAGCAGCCGGCCGCCTGGGGTGTGGCGCAGCCTCTGAGACCCCGAGGTTGGGGCACAAGGTCCCGTAAGCTCACGAGGCTGACTTGGTGTCAGCGTGTTTCTGGGGCGCCTCCTGGACTCCTGGCCCTGGTACCCGGGGCTTGGGCACACAGCGATGTGCAAGGGACCCCAGAACAAAAGTGGGGGGCAGACTTAGCTGCTGGTGTCCGGTGCTGGGATGCTGCTAAGGTGCGACAGTCACTACCGTCCAGAGGAGTCCCATGGACTGGGGTTGGGGTGGGGACCCCGGGGCTCACGTCAGGACTCAGCCCAAATGACACCTCGTCATTCCTTAAATTGTGCTGGTTCGAACCCTGCACAAAGTAAATATTTGGGGATAAAGGCCACCAGGAGGTTCATTCTCTCATCCTACACTCACTCATGGGAAGGGGCCAGGAGCACAATTTCCAGCACTATTCAAGCACGTCAAACTTGCTTTATTGAGGCCTGCGGCCCGCTAGCCACGAGTTTGACATGGTCGACCCATAGTCATCATTCCCTCTCTCTGTGCCAAAGACAATCAAGTTCACACATCAATGTTCTCAAGATGTAACTTCACTCTAATGGTAACCATCACTAATCTTTTTTTGTTGTTGTTAATCGTAGGATATTTTCCCATTGATTTTTAGGGAGAGTAGGAGGGAGAGACACACACACAGAGAGAAACATCGATGTGAGAGAGACACATCAATTGGTTGCCTCTGCACATGCTCCGACCAGGGCTGGAGATCAAGCCTGCAACCGAGGTCCATGCCCTTGACCAGAATTGAACCTGGGACCCTTCAGTCCGCAGGCGGACGCTCTATCCACTGAGCCAAACTGGCCAGGGCACAATCACGGATCTCTATGAGTGTGTCCTGTGTGCCTCATCTGATGCTCAGTGCTTGTTTTATAGATAGTTACATGCTGTTTAATCTTCCCTGGTCCGATTCCCATTTCCCGAGGGAGGATCAGAGAGGTTAAGAAACTTGCCTGAGGCTGCACAGCTCATCTCTGGGGGAGCTGAGCTCAGAGACTTGAATCTACACCGCCTCCTACTCTGCTACCATCTGAACTAGGCGGACACATCGGAAGGAAAAAGAGATGTCAGCCATACCTGTAATGGTTGCCTCCGATCCTTCGGTCCCTTCGGCCGGAGCTGGGATGGAAGAAGCGTCCGTTGGGAAGACGGCTGTTTCGGCCGTTGGGGCCTCTTCTCCCGAGTGCACGGGGCTTGAGGACTCCACTTCCAGATTCGCCTCTGCAGGGCGCTGGGGCTGCTGGGTCCATTCAAACTCTGGGACGCTGGTGCCCACGACAACACCCAGCCCCGAGGCGTGACCAGACGGGTCCCCGCTGATCTCCGGCCCGTCTCCAGAAGCCCCGGGAGTGGCCGAAGGCCAGCCCGAGGTCTCCGTGGCCACATCGTACGTGGTGGCCGACTCTCCACTCATTCCCGACGGGGTGGAGCCCTCCGTGGGCCCTTCCTGGAAGGTGGAGGGGCGGCCGCTCACTCCCAGGCCCGAGGCTCCCTCCAGGTCAGCTTCGGGGAAGGCGGAGGTGGTTTCCCCCAGATTAGGGGTCCCCGAGGCCACCCCACTGGCCTCAGGAGCAGCAGGCGCCCCCACCCCAGCCTCAGGAGAGGCAGACGTTTCGCTGCTGGATTCTGGGACAGATGACGCCTCTACCCCGGACCCGGGGAAGCTTGGTGTGGCTCCACTGAGGTCCCCCGATGTAGAGGCTTCTCCGCTGGACTCAAAAACCTGGGGTGTGTGTGTCAAAGGGGGTCTCTGGCCGAGTTCCTGGGAAACAGTGGGTTCCGTGACACCCTCCACGAATTCGGAAGTGATTAGAGTGACGTCGGGCAGTCCCGAGGCCTCCCCGCTGGTGCCCGTGGCTGCAGAAGACGCCCCACTGGCATCCGTGGAGCCGAAAAAGTCCCCGCTGAAATACGGGGTCCTCGAAGGCTCGCCGCTGGGCTCCCCCAGCCCGGACTGCAGCCCGCTGAGGTCCGATGGTCCGGAATGGTCTCCGGACACGTCCGGCGCTCCGGAAGGGGCACCGCTGAGTTCTAGAATGCCCGAAGGCCCCTCCCCTGCTTCTTGGGCCGTTGGAGGCTGGGTTACAGATTCCACCAAAGTCCTGTCGATGAGCGAGACGGTGGGGAAGCCCCGTGGAAGTCCACTGCCATCGTAGGCTCCGGAGGGCAGGCCGCTCCCCACCTCGGCGCCGGAGGCCTCCCCGCTGACCTCGGCGGCTCCGCTGGGCAGGCCGCTGAATTCTGGAGGCTGCGATGGAAACCCGCTGGGGGCAATGGCCCCGGACGACTGTCCACTGATGTCCACCATCCCAGAGATGCCCGAGAGATCCGTCTCCCCAGAGGGGAGGCCGCTGAGTTCCACGGACCCCAAGCCTTCTTCTTCTTCCCTAAATGGAGTTGGGGTCACTTCCACGAAGGTGCTGTCCACAAACGTAACGCCGGAAGCGTCGCCGCTGCCACTCGCGGCGCCAGAAACCAGGTCGGGGATCCCCGAGGGGGCCCCACTGAACCCGGGCCACCCCGAGGCCTGCCCACTGAGGTCAGGGACCCCAGACGTTTCTCCACTCGGGTCGGTCATGCCAAACGGGTGGCCGCTGCCAAGATCTCCAGAAGCTTCTCCGCTGACACCTGGCTGTCCGGAGGACTGTCCACTGAGCTCGGCCATTCCAGACGTCTCCTCCGGAAACCCTGACGGCTGCCCACTGAGCTCAAAGAGCCCGGATGTCCCCCCGCCGAGGTCAGGGACTCCTGATGGCTGTCCGCTGACACCAAAGAATCCAGATGTCTCCCCGCTGATGTCGGGGGATCCAGATGGCTGGCCACTGAGTTCAGCCCCCGAAGGGAACCCGCTCGCGCCCCCGCTCACGTCCACCTCGCCGAAGGGCAGCCCGGATCCCTCGCCAGCACCGCTCACGCCGACGGTGCCCCGCCCCTCCAGCTCACTCGCCGTGGCGGCTGTGACCACTTCCACCAGCGTGGTATCCACCAGGGAGACTGTCGGGAGCCCCGAGGGAAGCCCGCTGAAGTCCGGCGAGCCGGAGGATGGGCCGCTGCCGAGGTCCGTGCCAGAATACTCACCGCTGAATCCGGGGGGAAGGCCACTGGCTTCTGGAGCTTGCCCGCTTCCGAGAGTTCCAGAAGGTATCCCGCCCAGGCCCGAGTCTCCAGAAGGTGACCCGATCAAGTCTTCTTTTCCAGAAGGCAACCCGCTGAGGTCCTCGGGTCCAGAACCAGAGGTCTCTAGACCCTCTCCTCCAGAAGGAAGTCCACCCAGGTCCTCTACTCCAGAAGTAGACGTCGCCAGATGAGTCTCACCTCCAGAAGGAAGTCCACTCAGGTCCTCTACTCCAGAGGTAGAACTTTCTGGATGAGTCTCACCTCCAGAAGGAAGTCCACTCAGGTCTACTCCAGAGGTAGAACTTTCTGGATGAGTCTCACCTCCAGAAGGAAGTCCACTCAGGTCCTCTACTCCAGAGGTAGAACTTTCTGGATGAGTCTCACCTCCAGAAGGAAGTCCACCCAGGTCCTCTACTCCAGAGGTAGATGTTTCCAGATGACTCTCAACTCCAGAAGGAAGTCCACTCAGGTCTATTCCAGAGGCAGAACCTTCTGGATGAGTCTCACCTCCAGAAGGAAGTCCACTCAGGTCTACTCCAGAGGTAGAACTTTCTGGATGAGTCTCACCTCCAGAAGGAAGTCCACTCAGGTCTACTCCAGAGGTAGATGTCTCTAGATGACTCTCATCTCCAGAAGGAAGTCCACCCAGGTCTCCTCCAGAGGTAGATGTCTCTAGATGACTCTCATCTCCACTAGGAAGTCCACCCAGGTCCTCTACTCCAGAGGCAGAACCTTCTGGATGACTCTCACCTCCACCCAGGTCCTCTACCCCGGAGGCAGAGCCTTCTAGACCCTCACCCCCAGGAGGCAGCCCCCCAACGTGAGAAGTGTTGGACCACGTAATTCTATCTTCCTCCCCCGAGGCCAGTCCACTTCCCACGGGCAGGCCTGAGCCCGCTGCTGAGGTGACACCACTGGAGTCAAGGTCTTCCGAGGGCTGCCCACTGGTGTCCGGGTGTCCTGAAGCTTCTCCACTGGCTGAGAAGTCACCACTGACTTCCGGTGCCCCGGATGCTTCCCCGGAGCCCATCCCACTGGGCACTGGGGGTGAAGGTGTGAACAGTGGCTCCTGGGAGGGGGCTGGCTCCTCGGAGGGGGATGGCTCTTCTGAGGGGGATGGCTCTTCTGAGGGGAATGGCTCCTCCGAGGCCAAGGGCACTTCTGTGGCAGAAGGGCCTTCTCTGCTCTCCTCTGTGGCTGTGCTTGTGGGAGGCCATGTAGGAGGGACCCCTGGAGGATGAGAGGAAGAAAGACAAGGTGGGGATTTAGTAACTCTGCCCATTTTAAGCTCAATTCCATTCCCTTCACAGTAACATTTTTCTTTGCCCCGGCTGGTGTGGCTCAGTGGGTAGAGGGTCGGCCTGTGGACGAAAGAGTCCCAGGTTCGATTCCAGTGAAGGGCATGTACCTCGGTTTCA
>NW_006285487.1:540898-546562 GCF_000327345.1 Myotis davidii
CAGGCTGTGCTTTCCGGGATTTTAGGGGGTGCCATCCACACAACCCTCTGGGTAGGGGGGGCCTGGCTTTGTGAGATTTGCAGCGGTCCTCAACCTGTGGGTCGCGAACCATAAAAATACACCCTGCATATCAGATATTTACGTGACTATTCGTCACAGTAGCAACGTTACAGGTATGAAGTAGCAACGAAAATAATTTTATGGTTGAGAACCTTCCTAATTTAGGGGGTGCCATCCACACCACCCACTATGTGTGGGGGCCTGGCTTTCCCGGAGGGCAATCAAGGTCGCCCTTCAAGTACTTGCACAGCCTCATCTCATCGTATCTAAACCCATGGTTCTCCACGTGTGGTCCCAGCTGGTCCCAGAGAAGCACCAGCGTCATCGGACAGCGTGGTAGAAAAGCCAATTCTCAGACCCCACCCCCGCCCCACGGAATCAGACTGTGGGGGGGCCCAGCACCCCCACGATGTTGCTGCTCGCTGGGGTGTGAGACTCATTCCTCTGAACCCAGCCCCCCAAGGCCGGGAAGGCCACACAGACCTGGCAGCGGCAAGGTGCCCGCGGGGGTGTAGGCCCGTTCCCCTTCCGTGTAGTTTTCTGGCTCCACGGTGAAGTCGGGGACCGCAGTGGTCTCCTCCCCCGAGGGGACAGCAGCCACGCCGGGTCCCACTTGGGGGGTGATCCAGTCCTCCACGTCTGAAGGGGGTGTGGGCGTGCCACCCCGATCTTCTCCGGGAGAGGGCGCAGCTGAGACACCTAGAAGACATGTGGGGGTGAGGGTTCCTTCTCACCAGTGCCCCACCCCAGCTGGCCCTTCTCGAGGGCAACCAGGGGAGTCTGAGGTGAGCCAGGCCTGTGCAAACGCTTTTTTGGGCCTCGACCCCCCACCTCCACCTAGCAATCCAGAGAGATCACTTTAAAAAATATATATTTTCTATTGATTTCAGAGAGGAAAGGAAAGGGAGAGAGAGATAGGAACATCAACAATGAGAGAGAATCATTGATTGGCTGCTTCCTGCACGATCCAGGATCGAGCCTGCAACCTGAGCATGTGCCGTGACCGGGAATTGAACCATGATCTCCTGGTTCATAGGTCAATGTTCAACCACTGAGCCCCTGTGGCCAGGCCAGAGAGATCATTTTTGACCTCCTCAATTAATAAGAGCCGTTTTGCAGCAACTACACTCTCAATATGCACATACCACTGGCACTTTATTTCAGGGTGGTAAGGGGCATCTCTCCTACAGAATTTATTATACACTAGAGGCCTGGTGCACGATTCGTGCACTGGTGCGGTCCAGTGGGCACGCCCTGATTGGGCCAATTGGGCTGGGCTGGCCAGGGGGAGGGGCCCCAGGCAGTTGGTATGCCAGCCCCGCCCCCTGGTCAAACTTAGGTTGAATTCCCGGTTGATGGGATAATTTGCATACTACCCTTTTATGATATAGGATGCCAGGCATGGTTTAAAGGTGTTATGCATACCAGAGCATTTTATCCCATAATCACCATAAGAGAGAGATACTATATGTCACTTACAGATGAGGAAACTAAGACACAGAATTAAGTGACTTGCCCAGAGTCAGTGGCTTTTAAGTGGCAGAAGTTTGAACCCAACCAGGCACAAGTTTGAACCCAACCACATATCTGGCAGCATGCCCTCAGTGTCATGGGTCAATTAAAAGCATGAATTGCTGCCTGGCTGGCGTGGCTCAGTGGTTGAGTGTCCACCTATGAACCAGGGGGTCACAGTTTGATTCCCGGTCAGGGCACATGCCTGGGTTGTGGTCTTGATCCCCAGTAGGGGGTGTGCAGGACACAGCCGATCCATGATTCTCTCTCATCATTGATGTTTCTAGCTCTCTCGCCCTCTCCCTCTCTGAAATCAATGAAAACATATTATAAAAAAAACAAGTTGTTGATGTTTAGTCAATAGAATAATTTGACTAAACTCATCACGAAAATACTTGCAAGCAGGAGAGAATGTGATTTGTGTACAAATTATTTATGACAGCAAAGCTACCATTTATTGAGCATTTACTATGTCCCAGGCACTCTGTCAAGTGTTTTCTGTGCACTATCTCAGTTAATCCTCAGCCATATCATGATTTTATAGATGTAGCAGAGAAACTGAGAAGTTAAGTGACTTGCCCAGAGTCACACAGCTACTAAGCAGCAGAACCATAATTAAAATTCAGGTCTGGCCAGAACTGGTTTGGCTCAGTGGATAGAGTGTCAGCCTGCGGACTACAGGCTCCCTCTCCCTCTCTGAAATTAATGAAAACATATTAAAAAACACAGAAGTTGTTGATATTTAGTCAATAAAATAATTTGACTAAACTCATCATGAAAATACTTTCAAGGAGGAGAGAATTTGATTCGTGTACAAATTATTTATGACAGCAAAGCTACCATTTATTGAGCATTTACTATGTCCCAGGCACTCTGTCAAGTGTTTTCTGTGCACTATCTCAGGTAATCCTCAGCCATATCATGATTTTATACATGAAACAGAGAAACTGAGAAGTGACTTGCCCAGAGTCACACAGCTACTAAGCAGCAGAACCATAATTAAAATTCAGGTCTGCCTGAATTCAGAGCCCAGGTTCTTACTCACTTCTCTCTCCTTATCTCTGGGAAATCTTAGAGCAAGCATGTCAAACTCGCGGCCTTCGGGCCGCATGTGGCCAACAACAAATATTTTTGCGGCCCAGCCAATAGGACAGTACATAAGAAACGTTTTAATAAAAGTTTTGTAACTTAATTTTTACAATATCCCGTTAGACATAATTATTAAGAATGAACTACAACGTTCGCTAACGAGTGATTACTATCATCGAGCTGCATTCATTTCCCTTACGTGCCTTACCCGCAGGCACACCATTTCTCCCCACTAATACCAGCAGCAAATATTTTAGCAGCCGATGGCCACGTCATTAGTCTTGGACTGACTTGTTTGGTGTGCACTACGGGAAATATTTCGCTTTCAGAGAACAATAAAAATAGGTTTATTTGCATTACACTTATTCATCTGTGCAGTTATTCAGTGTCTGGTATGTTATCATTCAAGAAAAATTATTAATTTTTATTAAAATGTTTGTACAGTTACTCAGTATCTGGTACGTTAACGTTCAAGAAAAAATATTAACTTTTATTAAAATGTTCTATGATATTATGTTAACGATGACTCATTTGTTTCAGCACTTTGTATTCAGCATGTCTGCGTTTGCCTTGGGGTCCAAGCCCAAGGTCATGCTAGCTCCACAGCTGCCCCTCCCCGAGACAGACTGACGTTTTCTCTCTTGTTTAGATGGACAGGGGGAGTGGTCTATGAAAATGGAAGCTTTTGCTGTTTTGTGGCCCACGTACACTTAAACCATATTTATTGGGCCCGTGTGAGCCTGTGAGTTTGACATGCTTGCCTTAGCACAGTGGTTCTCAACCTTCCTAAGGCCGCGACCCTTTCATACAGTTCCTCGTGTTGTGGTGACCCCCAATTTCATTGTTACAAACTGGACATAATGAAAGCATAGTGATGAATCACAAAAACAATTATGTAATTACATACGTGTTTTCCGACGGTCTCGCGACCCCCAGGTTGAGAACTGCTACAGGATGCATTTGCCTTGGGGTCCAAGCCCAAGGGCATGCTAGCTCCACAGCTGCCCCTCCCCCAGACAGACTGACATTTTCTCTCTTGTTTAGATGGACAGGGGGAGTGGACAGGGGCCAGGAGGGCTCAGCCCCGGGGAGTCACCCCCCCCCAGGCAGAAGTGGGGGCTGGAGGAGCGGGGGGGAACACCTACCGCGGAAGCAGAAGGCATGGTGCCGGGACAGTGGGTCCAGGAGGCCTGTCTGGTTGGGGTAGAGGTAGACGGTCCTCACGCCTGGCTTGTCCCCGCCACAGGCCGGCCGAGGGGTGACGATGGGGTAGCGGAGGCTGCTGTCGGCCAGCCAGCCGGCGTAGCACTTGTCCAGGCCGAGGCTCCAGGCGGCGTAGAGCTGGCCGGTGGAGGCGAGCGTGGCGTTGTGGGATTCACAGAACGCCAGGGCTTCCTGGAAGGTGAACTGCTCCGGGCGCGTGACGAAGAACACCTCCCCTGGGGGCAGAGGCCGGGGGGCCAGGGTGACCCTTCACGCCCACAGCCAGGGCGGGCCCTGCTCACCCACGGGCGGGGCTCCCTCTGCCCACACCCGCCCCCCAGCAGGGGTGGGACACCTGCCATGGCAGGCGCCGGTTAAACACCCTGTCCAGTCCAAATTTTGGACCACTCCCCCCTTACATCTCCCGAGACACTGGGGAATAGGGTGACCACTGGGGTATTCTAGGAATTGGGACTTTTAGTGCCAAAACCGGCAAAGTTGCAGCCAAACTGGGAAGGGTTGGTCACTTACATTCCCTCTGGGCCTACTTCCTAGCTTGCTTATGTATGATGTATGTATTTATTTTTTTAAAGCTATATCTTTATTAATTTCAGAGAGGAAGGGAGAGGGAGAGATAGAAACATCCATGATGAGAGAGAATCATGGATCGGCTGCCTCCTGCACGCCCCCGACTGGGGATCAAGCCCACAACCCGGACATGTGCCCTTGACCGGATCGAACCCGGGACCCGTCAGTCCGTACAGGCTGACGCTCTATCCACTGAGCTACACCAGCCAGGTTTTTTTGTTGTTGTTGTTGTTGTTTTTCACTGCAGGACTTCTCAGAGCCTTAAATTTGGTCGTGGGCATTGGGACTCTCCAGGAGGCAGATGGTAAGTAGATATTTTAAAAAATGGATTTATTTTTCCACAAATGTGGGGGTGGGCGGACGATGGCTTTCCCCCTCCTTTTTTGTGTCTCTTCCCCCTGCCCATCTGGGGCCCAAAATGTGAGAATGAGGCCGGTACCTTCGAGCTTGTCCACGTAGCAGTAGACATCATAGGTTTCTGACGGTGGGCGCACACCGTAGGTCCGGACCCCCGGGCTGCTGTCCTTGTCGCCCACACACGGGGTCCTCGGGCTCACAATGGGGTATCTGTAAAGGAGGGTGCAAGGGGCAGATGAGGGCCTGTTCAGGGTTGGGGGCTGCTGGGTGAGGCTGGCAGGCCAGCTGGGGACTTGGGCAGGGTGGGTCTTTGAAGAAGCCCCTTATACTAGGTACAAGGTTTGGGGACCCCTGGCGGATTCCTGGCTTCAGAAGGGAGCCCACTGCATGGAATAGCATTGGGTCAAGCTGGAAGGGACTGGGGGGCTTGAGGATGGGGAAAATGATCTAGCACAGTGGTTGGCAAACTGCAGCTCACGAGCCACATACGGCTCTTTGGCCCCTTGAGTGTGGCTCTTCCACAAAATACCGACTTCTGCACATGGGCCACCAAGTTTCAATCACACTGTATGTGCGCGCCCGCCCGTGGTATTTTGTGGAAGAGCCACACTCAAGGGGCCAAAGAGCCGCATGTGGCTTGTGAGCTGCAGGTTGCCGACCACCGGCCTACCCCTGAGCCACACCAGCTAGGGCTGGCCTATTTCTTTATCTGACAAATAAGAAGGACCGAATCATAGGGGAGAGGCTTGTCCCAGGTCCCGTTGAAGGTAGACACCCCCAGGCCAAGTTCTTTCCACCTGGCCCCCCTCCCGCCCCCTGAGAAGTGGGCACTTACCCCCTGGCAATCGCGGCTGC
>NW_006285487.1:565588-568303 GCF_000327345.1 Myotis davidii
ATCTTGTGTTTTTTCTTTAAGATCTGTAAAAAGATATTTTTTATTGATTTCAGAGAGGAAGGGAGAGGGAGAGAGAGACATAGAAACATCAATGATGAGAGTGAATCACTGATTGGCTGCCTCCTGCACGCCCCCTACTGGGGATCGAGCCCGCAACCCAGGCATGTGCCCCGACCAGGAGGAATCGAACCCAGGACCCTTCAGTCCCCAGGCTGATGCTGACCTAGGACTTAATGCCACCCTCTCCGAATATGCTTCGATCCTGGGGGAAGTAATTAAGGGAGCAGCCAGGAGTCACTGATGAATTAATTAATTAACCTGCTGTGTAGCAGGTGCCTTCTCTGCCCTGGGTGCAGGGCTGGGCTCTGGCTCCCCTAGCCTGACCTCTCCAGGTTGGGTAGGGGCTGGGAGGGGAGCCTGGCCAGGCCTTCACCTCACGGTCTGGTCCTGCAGCCAGCCGGCGTCACACTGCTCATAGCCTGCTTCGTAGGCGGCCTGGAGCTGCTCGGGCGAGGCGATGACCGCCCCGGTGCGCAGGCAGGCCTGCTGTGCCTCCTCGAAGGTCAGTGAGTAGCGGGCAGAGCCGGGGCGGTAGTGGAACACGACCCCTGGGCGGGGAGGACAGGGAGAGAGGGAGAGACAGAGCGGGCTCAGGGCATGGACCGGGTGCCACAACGCCGGTGCCCACGGTGCCCGGTTCTCAAGGCTTTGTGGGCGTGGAGGGAGCCCTGGCTTCTTGAGGCATGGCCTCCCTTCACCCCTGCCTTCATTCCCTCCTTCCGATCCTCTTCCCAGGCCATGTGCACAGTGAAATTCAAATTCTATTTTATTTTTATTAAAATTTTTTAAATTGATTTTAAAGAGAGAGGGAGAGAGAGAGAGATAGAAACATCAATGATGAGAGAAAAATCATTGATCGGCTGCCTCCTGCACACCCTCTATTGGGGATTGAGTCCGCAACCTGGGCATGGGCCCTTGACCGGAAGCGAACCCGGGACCCTTCGGTCCACAGGCCGACGCTCTATCCCCTGAGCCACACCGGCTAGGGCTGGCCTATTTCTTTATCTGACAAATAAGAAGGACCGAATCATAGAGGAGAGACTTGTCCTAGGTCTCGTTGAAGGTAGACACCCCCAGGCCAAGTCCTTTCCACCTGGCCCCCCTCCAGCCCCCTGAGGAGTGGGCACTTACCCCCTGGCAATCGCGGCTGCCCGGGGACCTGGGTTTCACCCGGGGCTGCGGTCACCTGCACCACCAGGTCTTCGCCGGTGAAGGGGCCCAGGCCAGGCGTGGACGCCCCGGGAAAGGCCCAGGGCCTGGTGGCCCCTCCAGTCCCGTTCTCAGCCTCAGGGAAGGCGGTGGCCTCGATGTCGGGGGCCAAGGTGAGGGGTTCCTCGGGCTCCAGGGCCGTGGGGGAGCCGCCGAAGATGGGCTTCACCGTGAGGATCACGTTGCCGCGGGCTTCGCCCTCCGTCATGTTCCGGGGCAAGGGCAGCTCCACGTCGGGCCAGGTCACCGTCTGCACGGTGATGTCCTCCTCGCCACCCACCCCGAAGAAGTTTTCTGGGATATCGATAAAGTCTTCACCTGGGCACGGGGACAGAGGCAAGCGTTAGCCGCTCATCCTGGGCATGAGAGGTGGGAGGCGAGCGTCAGTGCCACCTCCTTCTCCGCTCGGGAAGGCAAGCACCCACTGTGTGCCTGGCACCTTGCTAGGCCCATTTTGGGGTCCTCGTCTATGTGACTATTCATGACTAGAGGCCCAGTGCACGAATTCGTGCACAGGTAGGGTCCCTCAGCCTAGCCCGCGATCAGGGCCCATGGGGGTCAGTGGGTTGGGGAGGGTGGCTGTCAGTCGGGGAGGGATCCCAGGAGGGCTCCACGGCGTGTCTGGCCCTCTCACCCAGTCCCGACTGGCAGGATCCCAGCAGCAAGCTACCCTACCTGTTGGAGCATCTGCCCCCTGGTGGTCAGTGCACATCATAGCGACTGGTCGAGCCGTTGACCAAACGGTCAAACACTTAGCTTATTACGCTTTTATTATATAGGACAGGAGACCATGCAGTTTCCAGATTGCGAAAGAATGCAAAGCTGTCATAGCACAAGATATTAACCAATCATCTCACAGCTCCAGCATCTCTTCCGGGTCAATGCCCGCCGCCTGCTCACCTATTGGCTGAGCACCTTACTGACCAGCCAATGGGGACCATGTCAATCTGCTGTAAAGGGAAACTGGGAAAATCTCTCGAAAGATGCGGGAGCTTGTGGAACGGATGAAACACGGGAGAACTACAGCTTCTGGCAGCAATGAGCCAGGTAATCATTCATGAGGAGACCACGCATGAGCGTGCGGCGACTTCGAGAAGGGTGGTCAGGATATGGAAAGGTCGAGAGAGGCTTTGGGGGAGACCCTAACCATTTTCGCAAAAATAATGCTTTTCATGGAGGAAGATTGGGCTGTGGAAGGCAACACGAAAAGAGCTATGTCACTGTTGCCATAAAACGGATGCAACTCTGTATCATTCATTTTTTCCTGTCCCTCCAAGAATTAGCATTTAGCAGTAATTATTACATAGATTATGTACAATATAAGATAAAAAAATTTTTGTCTAAATTTTCTTTTGAAAAAAAATTTTTTTAAAAGATATTTTATTGGTTTTTTACAGAGAGGAAGGGAGAGGGATAGAGAGTTAGAAACATCGATGAGAGAGAAAC
>NW_006285487.1:569038-569547 GCF_000327345.1 Myotis davidii
CGTAGCGGGATGAGGGGTCGGGGTAGCCCGTCTGGTTGGCGTGCAGGTACACGGTCCTCACGCCCAGGAGGTTGCCGCCGCAGTTGGGCCTGGCCTTGGAGATGGGGTAGCGCACGCTGCGGTCGGCCAGCCAGCCGGCGCTGCACATGTCCATGCCGCCCTGCCAGGCCAGGTACAGCTGACCCGTGGTGGCCAGCCGGGCGCCCAGCCGTCGGCACTCGTTGGCAGCCTCCTGGAAGGTGAACTTCTCTGGAGACGTCGAGTAGAAGACCTCGCCTGTGAAGGACACAGTGTCAGGGTGAGAACCTCCCTCCCACCCCTGGCCCGTGGCCTCAAGGATGTCCACGTGGTGCCTCCCGGTCTTCAGAGCATCTTTTATTTTTTTTTTTAAATACATTTTTTATTGATTTCAGAGAGGAAAGGAGAGGGAGAAGAAATCAACAATGAGAGAGAATCATTGATTGGCTGCCCCCTGCATGCCCCACACTGGGGATTGCACCCGCCACCCA
>NW_006285487.1:569807-571799 GCF_000327345.1 Myotis davidii
CAGCTGGCCCGTGGTGGCCAGCCGGGCGCCCAGCCGTCGGCACTCGTTGGCAGCCTCCTGGAAGGTGAACTTCTCTGGAGACGTCGAATAGAAGACCTCCCCTGTGAAGGACACAGTGTCAGGGTGAGGACCTCCTGCCCACCCCTGGTCCACGGCCCCAGGGCAGTCCACGTGGTGCCTCCAGGTCTACAGAGCATTCTTTTTTTTTTTAAAGTACATTTTTTATTGATTTCAGAGAGGAAGGGGACACAATCCATTTATTTTTTCCCTTTTTATTGAATTTGTTGGGGGAGATACTGGATCCCGCCCCCCTTTTCAGTAACACGTTGATACTCCTTTTAAGTGAACCCCATTGCAAAGGCAGAAACCTGGGCATGCACTCTGACCGGGAATCGAACCGTGATCTCCTGGTTCATAGGTGGACACTCAACCACTGAGCCACGCCGGACAGTGGTGGCTGGTCAGAGCAGTGAGGGGCCTGGCTGGGAGGGGAAGTCCCAGGTGAGGGATCAGCGACCACCACTCTTTGGCTGGGTGGTGGCACCAGTTTGCAGGAGCCTGGGGTGACTGAGGCCTGGAGTCCCCCTTCTCCCCTCCCCCTTCCTCTATTCCCCATGGCAGAGGGGGTCAAGTGCGGGGGTGCCCTGGGTGAGATCCCGAGTGTCAGCAGGGTGAAAGGGGGATAGAAAGGGGGCCCCTGGGAAGGGGGCAGGCGGCCTCACCCTCCATCTCCTCGGCGAAGCAGTACACGTCATACGTCTCATTGGTGTCGCGGATGCCATAGGTTCTCACGCCGGGAAACTCGTCCTTGTCCCCGTAGCAGCCTTCCCGGGGAACGTGGATGGGGTACCTGCCAGGAGCCCAAAGTGGGGTGATTCACTAGGGGACAGAGGGGGGCTGTGCCCTTGTAGGCTCCTCCCGTGAGGGAGGGAGTGGTGACTCATTGAGGCGTGTGCCCCTGTCCGCCCTGGATGTGTGGACTATTTGTTTTTATAGGTTTTTCGTCCGCTTTACTGAACTGTGTATTTTCATAGCTATTGGTGATTAGATTCAGCCCCTTTGCCGAATACTTATGGACACCAAACACATTCTATCAGGGCCTGCAAAGTAGAAGACCTCGCCTGTGAAGGACACAGTGTCAGGGTGAGAACCTCCCTCCCACCCCTGGCCCGTGGCCTCAAGGAGGTCCACGTGGTGCCTCCCGGTCTTCAGAGCATCTTTTATTTTTTTTTTTAAATACATTTTTTATTGATTTCAGATAGAGGAAGGGAGACTGTAAAAGGCCAGAGAGCAACTATTTTAAATTAAAAAAAAAGTTATTTCATTTTATTATTTTGTAAAAATATATTTTTATCGATTTCAGAGAGGAAGAGAGAGGGAGAGAGAGATAGAAACATCAATGATGAGAATCATTGATCGGATGCCCCCTGCATGCCCCCCACTGGGGATCAAGCCCGCAACCCAGGGCACGTGCCCTTGACCGGAATCGAACCCAGGACCCGTCAGACCACAGGCTGACACTCTAGCCACTGAGCCAAAGCAGCCAGGGCATAAAAAAAAAAATACTTTGATTGATTTTAGAGAGAGAGGAAGGGAGAGGGATAGAAACATTGACTGGTTGCCTCCTGCACGCTCCCTACTGGGGATCAAGCCAGCAACCTGGGCATGTGTCCTGACCAGCAATTGAGCCGGTGACCTCTTGGTTCATGGGTCAGTGCTCCACACTGAGCCACACCGGCTGGGCCAAACAGTTTAAGTTTTTTGGGGGACGACGATGTGTATGTCATCTGCCTGGAGAGAATGCTCCTAGAGGACCGAGCCGCTCGCAGCCACCCCCTCCGTGCAGGACACAATAACGAAGACCCGGGGCTGATCATCGGCTGCTTGCTGTAGACTTGGCCAAGGCCTCCGCCCTCAGCTGGCCATGGTGTTGCACCGGCACCAGCTCGGGGCTGGTCACTGGTCCAGCCCATCGTCCACCCCACTCGGCCG
>NW_006285487.1:572250-575839 GCF_000327345.1 Myotis davidii
GCCACAGTTTGCTGGCCACTGCTCTAGCTGATGCGTGACTCCCCTTTCCACATGTGGTCTTTCTGCTTCTGCTGGGATGCCGCCAGGCACGGGGAACTCACTACCTCACACCTATGAACACCTACGATAATTCTGATCATCAGAAAGTTCTTTGTTTAAAATTTTTATTTTATTCTTTAAAAGTATTTTTTTATGTAACTTTAATTTCTGAGGGAAAATACCTTTTTTCCTTTCAATTCCCATAACAAAATACAGAGCTATCAGATACCCCTTGAAAAACATGTATAATATACATACATATACATATACTTCTATAGTATTATACATATACATATATTTATATAGTATTATATCATATAGATGATACATTTGCAAAAATGTGAAGACTTTATAGAAAGGGGATCATCTAAAAGGCACTGCACAATAGAGTTAAGATCACTTACATTTTATGGACATATACACACTTTAGTCTGCTTAAGCTGATTAGTGAAGTCATCTAGAAGGTTCTTTATGTGCAACTATAAAAGCTGTCTCCTTATATCCACCCCGCCCCACATTTGCTTCGGGGAAAAAACCCTTAGGGCCCAGGTACCCTCAGCCCAGCAGGTTCCTGGTGGGAACCCTGTGTGTGACACCCCCCAGGAGTGGACTGTCTTTGACTGGAGCTCCCTACAGGAAAAATCTGGTGCCAATCAAAGCCAACCAAAGACAAAACCATGCTCCCTGGGCCACGGAGAGACAGGGCACCGGGGCGTCTTCAACCCTTTTTTTGGCTTCTGGGACTAAGAGTGGGGGTCTGGGTGGGGAGGTGGGGGAGGAAAAAGACCGCTGATGAAGAGCCAGGAGTCTGCTCCGGCTCACGTCCAGGGAGACATGAGGCAAGTCTCTCAACCTCAGTTAGCCTGTCTGTACAATGGGTACGTTCCCAAGGCCCACGGAATCGCAGGATCGCGACAAAGCACCACTTCCATGAGACGGTTGACTGAGGTGCAAACGGGCGGGGGGGAGGAGCTGGAGTTTGAAAGCCAGCCTGTCTGGGTCCACACGGGGAGGACAGTATTTGGTTCTTTTTGCAAATGAACCAGGATCCCTGGGAGGGAGCCTGGGGGAGGGGGGACTCTCACCCTTCACCACGACCTCCACGGTGGCCTCGCTGTCCTCGATGCCATGCATGACCTCACAGCGGTAGATCCCGGAGTCGTTGGAGCGCAGGTTCTGAATTTCCAAGGTGGCGTCGCTGGGAATGGCTGGGTAGTTGGGCAGCGAGACCTTGTCCTGGTAGGCGCCGTTGACCCGCACCTGCCCGTCCGTGGCCACCAGCAGGACCATCTCCTTCTCCTTGGAGATGCGGCTCCATTTGATTCTCGGGGTGAGGGGGGCGGTGGCGGGGGCGGTGGTCACGGGGTGCATGGGGTCGATGAAGTAGCAGGGGATAGTGAGGGAGGTCCCCAGGAGGACCCGCAGAGGGGACGGCTCGGGGATGCTGACACTCAGCGAGTTGTCAGGGTCTGTGGGGGAGACAGGCCGGTTAGTGCCCCGAGAGGACCACCCAGCCTCCCCTGGCAGAACCCAGTGAGCCCGCGTGTCCGTGTTGGGGACACACCTGTGCCATACGGAATTCCCAGAAATCCTTGCAACACCCCTCCCAGAGCAGCATTCCTCAAGACCCCTGGTGTCTGCACCTCAGGACAGGAACTATGGAGCCAGAAAAAGAGTGGCCGAGGAGGGCACGGGGGGACTTCAGGGTGAAGACCACCTCTCTGACCCTGGCCGGTCTGGCTCAGTGGATAGAGCATCGGACCGTGGACCAAAGGGTCCCAGGCTCCATTCCGGTCAAGGGCACGTGCCCGGGTTGTGGGCTTGATCCCCAGTGTGGGGCGTGCAGGAGGCAGCTGATCAATGATTCTCTCTCATCATTGATGTTTCTCTCTCTCTCCCCCTCTCCCTTCCTCTCTGAAACCAATAAAAATATCTTAAAAAAAAAAAAAGGACCACCTCTCTGTTTCTCAAACTAAGGTGCCTTAGGGGATGCCAAGCCACCGGATAAACAGGAACCAACTTCCTGGGGTGACAGCTTGACTCCAAGGCTTGGGGAAAAGTTATCTGGGGGTAGAAACATCGTTATGGGGAAGAAAAAAAAAGCCACAAAACTTCAGAGATGTGCCTCCCAGGATGAGGTCAGCTTTGGGCTTTATCCCGGCTTTGCTGGCCAACAAGTCAATTCTCTTCTGCTGTTGGGGAGGCATCAGAGATCAGACATTTAGGTCTGCAAAGAGGCAGGCAGGGGGGTAGGGGTGAGATATGACCAGACTCCATAAAAAAATCATAGAGCCCTGGACAGTGCGGCTCAGACGGTTGAGCGTCATCTCATATAGTGAGAGGTCGCCGGTTCGATTCCCAGGCAGGGTACAAGCCCGGGTTTCGGGCTCCATCCCCAGTAACGGGAGTGCAGGAGGCAGCGGATTCTCATCTCTCTCTCTCTCTGCCCCAAATCAAGAAAAACATATTTAAAAAAAATCATAGAGAGATTTCATAGGGAAGCTGCTGTGCGTCACCCAATCCTGTTAGAAGTAAAGGTCACCCTGGAACAGGGCAGAAAACAGCTTTCGGAAAAACGGCCCCTTTCATGCCGAATCGGAGCTGCAGGGGAGCTTTCCCCCCGGGACAGGCTGCAGGTTGAACATAAACATGCTTCAGATGCTTGTGGGTGACAGGCACATGCCAGGGCCAGGAGCGGGGCAGCCAGGAATGTCCGGGGTCCAGCCCTAACCTTTGCATGTCCTGGGGAGCCACCCCCAGGCCCCTCCGCACAAAACTCCCTTTGAATGCTCCACAGCACAGCGTGGTTTGAGAGGGGAAAGGCCGGGGGTGGGGGGGGAGGGGGAGAGTGGTGCCAGTGCCGCACTTTTTAAAGCTCTCAACCGCCCCCGGGCAACGGGCGTGTGCCTTTGTGGGCAACCCGCCCCCCATCATGGGTTCCAGCCAGGGGCTGCATGCCCGTGGGTCTCAGGGCAAGAGGACACGTGGAGACCCTCGGTCTAAATATTTAAGAGTTATAAATCAAGCGGACAGGTCGCTCAATAGAACACTACATTCTAGCTTCCTGTGGGGCAGGGACACCTTTCACAATGAAAAGCCGGGTTCCACTGCAGACTTCTCGGATCCCTCAGCGTGTGGCATCGGTATTGGGGCCCCTCCTTTTCCCACTGCTGCTTTGCTCTGTGAGGGGACTGCGTCCTTCCCAGCCTCACACCCAGCTCTGTCTACACCCCATGCATCAGCCACCCCTTAACCTCTCCCTCGAGCCTCGGGGCGGCTCACACCAGGGGCGTGATCCCCGACAGAGAGACCCAAGCGGTCCTGGAAGTGGCGTGGGTCCATGTGGGCAGGGAATTCTGGGCATCCTGGTACCGAGGGCGTGGCCTACGGGGGGCGCGGTATCGATCTGGATGGCCATGTGTCAATGGCCGGACATACTCCTCATCCTTTACGGAGCACTGGGGCTGGGGGAGGGTCATGGGAAGGGGTCGCGGGGAGGAGCTCTAAAGTGCATGGCCCAGGCCCTGGCTGGTTTGGCTCAGTGGATAGA
>NW_006285487.1:575874-577593 GCF_000327345.1 Myotis davidii
TCAACCTGTGGTTCGCTGCCCCTTTGGCGGTCGAACGACCCTTTCACAGGGGTCACCTAAGACCATCCTGCATATCAGATATTTACATGACGGTTCGTCACAGTAGCAACATGACAGTGATGAAGTAGCAACAAAAATAATGTTATGGTTGGGTCACAACATGAGGAACTGTATTTAAAGGGCCAGAAGGTTGAGAACCGCTGCTCTAAAAGATCAAGGTGAGGATTCACAACAACAAAATAAACAAAAAATGAAGTGCATGGGCCAGAGCCGAGGCCAGAGCAGCAGTGTCTCTGGTGGGGTCTACGCGAGATCCGTCTCACTTTGGGGCGAGCCGGTTCCGGGGTCAGTGGACACTTTGTTAAAGTGGTTCAGGGCTTGATGATCAGAAACCGACCGGGTGCCTGCCACACAAGAGACCAGGTGGGGGCGGGCGGGGGAGGGGGGTTTGCCAAGAAAGACGAAGACCTGTGTGATCCCTCGGGGCTTCTCCCTGACTGTTTCTCAGACAGTTTTCTCTGCTGCTCCAGGCGGCCCTTCCCTGGCAGCCTTTTCTCTTTGGGTTCCTCTATGTCTGGCCCCGATCCCAAGCTCAGTGTGCAAATCGTTCTAGGTGAGAGCCCTGGAGGGGGTCCTGGGAAGGTGGGCACCTGCCTGGACGCCCCTCCCCGCCTGCTCCCCCATCAGCTGTCCATCCCAGAGGGCATCTGGACGCATGCGTGTGCTCACACGTACAGATGCTCTGTCACCGCGGTTAGGCTCAATTTCCACAGGAAAGGGGAAGGGCCGGGGAAAAGGCCAGGGTGTGGGAGGTTCTGTCCCCGGGACCAGCAGCACCGGGTTCAGGACCCAGAGCCCAGACTCCGGTCCCACTGGATCCATGAGACCGGCGTGGGATTGTTCTCACCTGAGACTTCTATGGAGACGGTAGCGGCGATGACCCGCAGAGTCACAAACACGAGGAGTAAAGTGGTCATAGTTCACCTGGAAGAGGGGAGGCGGAAGTGTTATTTGGGGGGTTCAGATGCAGGGAGGCCGAGGAGGGTCCCTTGACATACGGCCCAGGATGAGAAACTTCACATGTGCCCGAGGCTGCTTGCCGGTCACTCCCTTGCATGGACCTGCATTGATTGCACCTGCCCCACCCTCCTCTCCAGTCCGTGGACGGTTGGTCTTGGTTGAAGACGTGTTTGCATCACATGCCCTGGCTGGTGTGGCTCAGTGGATAGAGCGTCGGCCTGCGGACTGAAGGGTCCCGGGATCGATTCCAGTCAAGGGCACATGCCCTGGTTGTGGGCTCGCTCCCTGGTAGGCGGTGTGCAGGAGGCAGCTGATCAGTGATTCTCTCCCATTATTGATGTTTCTCTCTCTCCCTCTCTCTTCCTCTCTAAAATCAATAAAAATATATTTAAAAAAAGACATGTATGCATCACAGATAATCTCCAGGGAGGAGGGAGGAAGGCTTAAAGGGGATGGCGGGTCTGAGCCTGTGGCACCCTCCACCCCCCAGCCCTTGCTTCCCCGTAAGAATCTAATGGCCCAGCAGGTGTCGCTGTTGGCTCAGCCACTATCTGCTGGGACTGGGTGGATTCCCATTCAGCTGGGGTTCCCCTATCCCAGGAATATATGGGGAGCAGTGGACGGAGAGAGACCCTCTTAAGTTTCGACCTGCCTCACCTGTTTTTTTAAAGTATATATATATATGTATATATATATATA
>NW_006285487.1:577982-578783 GCF_000327345.1 Myotis davidii
AAAATTATTTATTGATCTCAGAGAGGAAGGGAGAGGGAGAGAGAGACAGAAACATCCATGAGGAGAGAGAATCATTGATTTGTTGTTTCCTGCATGCCCCCTCTACTGGGGATCGAGCCTGCAACCTGGGCAGGTGCCCTGACTGGGAATCGAACCGTGACCTTCTGGTTCATAGGTCCACACTAACCACTGAGCCACCATCCAGGCGGGTCTGTCATTTGAGTGATCTTCCCTTCATGCTCTGGGTTCTACGGGGGTTGGGGAGGGGGGCGGCACTGAGATGAATGCGGGAGGTGTGTCACCCTCACACGGAAGGAAGTCTGGAAAACCCCCAAGGCCTAAGAAACAGCCCCTTGCTTCTCCTGGGGGCTTTAGCCTTTAGACCAGCGGTTCTCAACCTGTGGGTCGCGACCTCTTTGGCGGTCGAACGACCCTTTCACAGGGGTCGCCTAAGACCATCCTGCATATCAGATATGTTCATGACGATTCATCACAGTAGCAACATGACAGTGAGGAAGTAGCCACGAAAATAACTTTATGGCTGGGTCACAACATGAGGAACTGTATTTAAAGGGCCAGAAGGTTGAGAACCGCTGCCTTAGATGCTGTCCTCAAAAAAAACCAAAAACACCAAAAAAACCTGGGGCTCCAGGTTCTGGCTCCGTGAGGGGTTCCAGTGGTCTCCTCCAGGCCCAGGGGGACCAGTCACGGCTGGGAAATAGCCCCCCCGGGGGCTCCAAGGGTAAGGCATCCCGTCCACTCTGGCGAGGGGGTGAGACATGTGGCTCCCGCCTTCCCCAA
>NW_006285487.1:580369-581768 GCF_000327345.1 Myotis davidii
CAAAACTAATTTTATTTCTTCTTTTTCTTTTAAAGACAAACTTTGGGATAGAAATATCGCCGATAAATAGGCTCCCGGGTTTGTGTGTGTTTTCTTGGCTGCAAAGAAAATAGGGAGACATTCCATTCTGTCTGGGTTCCAAGTGTCCGGCCTCACTCGGGCTTTGATGGGAGGACGGGGACCCTGCCAGGCCTCCAACAGGGAGGCCATTCTCCGCAGGAGGTGGGGAGGGGATGGCGTACCTGGGGCGGAGGATGGGGAGAGGGGGCGCCGGAAATGAAGGGAAGGAAGGGCTTGGGGGTCAGGAAGTCAGAATGCTGCTGGGGGTCAGAATGCTGCTGCATGAAGGCTGGTGAGGGGGGTGGGCACCGAGACCCATAGTTAGAAACAGGGAACCCCTTCCCCTCATCAGTAGACTCTGTGCCATAATTGCCAACCTGGCCCGAGTCTTGGCTTTTACTCCATCAAATTATGGGACTGGCCCTGGCCCGTCTGGCTCAGTGGATAGAGTGTCGGCCCATGGACTGAAGGGTCCCGGGTTCAATTCTGGTCAAGGGCACGGACCTCGGTTGCAGGCCCCATCCCTGGCCCTGGTCCAGGCATGTGTGGGAGGCAACCAATAGATGTGTCTCTTTCACATCGATGTTTCTCTCTCTCTCTCTCCCCCTCTCTTCTACTATCTCTAAAAAAAAAAAAAAAAAAAGGAAAAACAAGCAAATAAACAAATAAATGTATTATTGTGGATTGTTAAAAAAAATTATGGGACTGAATGGGCAGCTTACCCTCTTGCCTTCAACCCCTCAAAGGGCAGGGGAGACCTCCAGACCTAGTTTTGGCTCAGCCACTCATTGCTTTATTTTTATTGATTTGGGAGAGAAAAAGAGAGGGAGAGAGAAAGAGATAGGAACATCGATGATGAGAGAATCATTTCACCGGCTGCCTCCTGCACGCCCCCACGCTTCTGGGGAATGAGCCCGCAACCCTGGCATGTGCCCTGACTGGGAATCAAACCTTGGCTTCCTGGTTCATAGGTCAATGCCCAACCACTTAGCCAAGCTGGCTGGACTAAGTTCTCTTTTTCATCACCTACCATCTTCATGGACTCCCATGCTCTATGTCATATGTCATAGAGTCTATGATTAGCTTGTTTGTCCTTCCTCTGCCACCAAAAGAGATGTTTGGGATTTTAAGAAGGTAGAACCACAGAGTAGAATGCTGACCTTTACTTTCTTACACATGTGCAGCTTGTCTTTCGAGTTCCAGAATGGATAAAAAAACTCTGTTGATCCATACATGTTGTTGCAAATGGCAAGATTTTATTCTTTTTTATGGCTGAGTGATATTCCATTATATATATATGATGTGTTATATATATATATATATATCACATCTACTGCAT
>NW_006285487.1:581804-592235 GCF_000327345.1 Myotis davidii
TATCCACTGAGCCAGGTTCCCTGGTGGTCTAGTGGTTAGGATTCGGCGCTCTCTATCCACTGAGCCAAACCGGCTAGGGCCGGACTAGGTTTTTTCTATAAAGAAACAAACTACAAAAATGGACACATATGTAATACCCTTTGTAATACTTTAAGCAATTAAAAAAAAAAAAAGAAGCAAACTACCTTTATTTCAGAAACAACATCACCAAACATCGGGGAAGCAGCGAGCACCTATCGCCATAGTCCCCAACCCCTTTCTCCTGCGGCATTCACCTGTGTTTTAAGGAGGTGTCACCTGCTGGTGTCCCATTTGCTTTTCCCACATTAACACCGTGGATCAAATGACTTTTTTTATTTTTTAAATCCTCACCCGAGGATATTTTCCCATTGATTTTGAGGGAGAGTGGAAGAGAGAGGGAAAGACAGAGAGAAACATCGATGTGAGAGAAACACATCCATTGGTTGTCTCCTGCACGAGCACCGATCAGGGTCCAGGGCAGGAAGGAGCCTGCAACCGAGGTACGTGCCCTTGACTGGTGTCGAACCTGGGACCCTCCAGTCCACAGTACGCCAGGGAGGAGCCTGCAACCGAGGTACGTGCCCTTGACCGGAATCGAACCCAGGACCCTTTGGTCTGCAGGCTGACGGTCTATCCACTGAGCCACACCGGCCAGGGCTAAATGGCTTTTTCTTTGTTCCTTCAGAAGAGATGACTATGGGGTTTTACAGTCACAACCTCCCTGCCAGGGATCCTATCCATGTGGCTGAGGTCTCAGCCTCTGATTGAGAGAAAGGTGTTCATTCCTGCCCAGGGTGGCCCGTGTCATGGCTGGGTAGCTCTCACTGTGCTCAAGGCTTTCCAAGATCGCCCGGCCAGTGTGGCTCAGTGGTTGAGCATGTCCATGTGGCCGAGGTCTTAGCCTCTGATTGAGGCTTCCTGCCCAGGGTGGCCCGTGCCATGGCTGGGCAGCTCTCACTATGCGCAAGGCTTTCCAAGGTGGCCCGGCCGGTGTGGCTCAGTGGTTGAGCATCCACCTATGAACCAGGAGGTCACAGTTCGATTCCTGATCAGGGCATATACTCGGGTGTGGGCTCGATCCCCAGTAGGAGGCAGCTGATCCATGATTCCCTCTCATCACTGATGTTTCCGTCTCTCCCTCTCCCTTCCTCTCTGAATCCATAAAAACATATTTTAAAATATTAATAAAATAAAATAAAATGGGCCCTGGAGAGCCGGTATAAACCAGCTGCCACACACCTTTGGTGCTGGGGGCCTGGGAAGGGAGGATCCTGGCTGTCACATCACGAGGCTGTACATGGACCGTGACCTTCCCACAGTCACATGCGGGGCTGGTGCACTGGCACGAATCAATACAGCCGTGCGCAGCGTCACGAGCAAGCGGTATACTTGTGTCTCTAGCTGAGATGTATTTAATGCAGCACAAGAAGGGGCGACCTCAGCCCAGATGGTGTGGCTCAGTGGTAAGCCGCACGGTGTGGCTTACCGTACACTCCTGGGAGGAACTAGCACTAAGTAAAGAAACAGCCTGGGGGAAGGACCCTGGGTACCCCCCTTTTTCTGCTCAATGCAGCCTCACTTCCCAGGGGTCACTGAAGCTGACCCTGAAACCAAGGCCGGTTTGCTAGTCTCAGAGCCGGGCAGGGCAGGGCAGGGCCATGCTCGTCTCCACATCACGCACGGGAGCGGCAGTGCAGACGCCGTGAAGGGAAGTGAACTGAAGTGCCCCCCTGCCCTGACCCTGCAAGGGCTCCTGTGTCCTTAGCAGGTCCTACCTCTGGGTTCTGACTGCTTCTACCACCAATTGTTCTTTTTTTTTATATATATATATATTTTCATTGATTTCAGAGAGGAAGGGAGAGGGAGAGAGAGATGGACACATCCATGATGAGAGCGAATCATCGGTCGGCTGTCTCCTGCACGCTCCCTACAGGGGATTGAGCCCATAACCTGGGCTTGTGCCCTTGACCAGAATCGAACCTGGGACCCTTCAGTGTGCAGACTGACGCTCTACCCACTGAGCCACACTGGTGGTTCTCAGCCTTCTGGCCCTTTAAATACAGTTCCTCATTTTGTGACCCAGCCATAAAATTATTTTCGTGGCTACTTCATCACGGTAACGTTGCTACTGTGATGAATCGCCATGTAAATATCTGATATGCAGGATGGTCTTAGGCGACCCATGTGAAAGGGTCGTTCGACCGCCAAAGGGGTCGCGACCCACAGGTTGAGAACCGCTGGGCTAGGGCATCTACGGCCTATTGTTTACTCTAAGCTAGTTTCACCAGGTGGACGTGACCTCCTTACAGCTGAAAGTTAAGCTTTAAAAGGTGAAGAAAAAACAACAACAAACCCTTTTGTGTTCATTTACATTGAACAAGAACTTGCCAGGACAACAACAAATGGTATTAGACATCTATGCCTTGATGAGTGGGTGGATCTTGGAATGGGCCGACCAGTAAGATTTGCTCTGTGTCCGTGACTTCAGTTTTGGGGGCAGGGATTGGAAAGGACCAAGGGCACCCATTCCCCCAGTGTCAGCCCTCAGCACATCACTTCCTCGCAGGCCACGCTCCCAAACGTGTCTCTCCTCTGGTCTCTCAGAGACAAGACCAGCCATCTACGGCCTATTGTTTAATATAAGCTAGCTTCACCATGTGGATGTGCCCTCCTTACAGCTGAAAGTTAAGCCTTAATTTGAAGGAAAAACAACAACAAACCCTTCTGTGTTCATTTACATTGAACAAGAACTTGCCAGGAACAACAACAAATGGTATTAGACAGCTATGCATTGATGAGTGGGTGGATGTTAGAATTGGCCGACCAGTAAGATTTGCCAGTCACCAGTGGCTCTGTGTCCGTGACTTCAGTTTTGGGGGCAGGGATTGGAAAGGACCAAGGGCACCCATTCCCCCAGTGTCAGCCCTCAGCACATCACTTCCTCGCAGGCCACGCTCCCAAACGTGTCTCTCCTCTGGTCTCTCAGAGACAAGACCAGCCTACATCTGTGCACGAGAGCCGTGGCCTACGCACCTGAGATGGGGTTTGAAATCCAGCATAGGGAAGGGCACACGGAATCCCACCAAGGGCACAGCTGGCCAGAGTGGCGCCAACTGCACCTGCTAATGTCCCACGTGTTCTCAGCAGACGTGGGGGGACGGTGTGGAAAGGGGGAGCCAGGCAGCCGATTCCAATCCTCTCTCTGTCCGAACTCACAGGGATACGCATGGAAGCCCTCAGTTTTCCCATCTGTAAACTGGAACCGCAATGCAAGCTTCGCCCCCCAAGAAGAGAGTGAAGGTCAGGTCTGTGGATGCCAATCCTCTTTTTTCTATCTCCTCCCCCTTTCTCTTCTCTCTCCCTTCCTCCTCTGACCACCCCCCACTCTCTGCGTCTGTTTTCATATAATTGATTTCCTTACTCCTATTTTATTAATTGCTCCTAGATCTAATTTTTAAAAATATGTTTTTATTGATTTTTTTTAGAGAGAGGAAGGAAGAGGGAGAAAGAGAGAGAAACATTAATGAAAGATAAAAAGGGATTAGCTGCCTCTTGCATGCCCCCTACTGAGGATGGAGCCCGAAACCAGGGCATGTGCCCTGACAGGGATTCGAATTGGTGACCTCTTGGTTCATGGGTCGACACTCAACCACTGAGCCACACCAGCCAGGCTCATTGCTCCTAGATCTAATTTATTTATTTAAAAAATTATTTACTTATTTATTTACTAGTTCTTGATCATTGGAAGTATTACATATGTCTCCTTTTCCCCCCATTGACCTCTCCCAGCCGGCTCCAGCACCCCAGCACAGGCCTCACCCCGCAATTGTCCCAATCCATGGGTTATGTATATGCATGCATACAAGTCCTTTGGTCGATCTCTTACCCACCCCACCTCCTGCCTTCCCTCTGAGGTTTGACCCTCTGTTCGACACTTCTATGTCTCCTCGATCTATTTTAAATGCTTCTCCAAAGGTCATTTGATCTACAAGAATAGCAAACAACCAGCACCCCCACCTTGGCTAACCTAGGGCTCACTTTGGCATCTGCCCCCCAAGTCTGTGTGTACAAAGCCCGTGGGTTCAAACAAAATTGAGGCCTGGAAGGTAAGATCCTAATGACACCCCCTGACCTCTCCAGGGGACACAAGGCTTGTCCCTCTCAGAGTATCTCTGTTGTCACTGAGTGGGGACAGCCACCCCCTCTCTACCCTTTGGCAACAAGGAGCATCTTATGACCAGAATCAACTTAATACAGTGGTTTCATGGACCAGGAGTGGGCAGGATGGGCAGAGCAGGGAGCAGTGGGTAACTCCAGAGTCAGGGTCCAGGGGCAACACAGACGCAGAGCCACGCTGGCCCCTGAGGAAGGATGCAGGTCCAAGGGGCTGGGAGTGAGGTGAGTCCAGGAGCTGGGAAGACCGGCTGACCATGGGTAGCGCTTCCTAAGGGTATGGTGGCTGCAGCCATCCCAGGCCGGAACCATGTGCCTGGACGCGGGTGGGCACTTATTAGAATTTAGCTCAAGCCCGGCTGGTGTGGCTCAGTGGTTGAGCACCGACCTATGAACCTGGAGGTCACAGGTTTGATTCCCGGTCAGGGCATATGCCCGGGTTTCGGGATTGATTCTCAGTGGGGGGTGTGCAGGAGGCAGCCGATCCATGATTCCCGGGTTCGATTCCGGCCAAAGGGCATGTACCTTGGTTGCGGGCACAACCCCAGTAGGGCGTGTGCAGGAGGCAGCTGATGGATGTTTCTCTCTCATTGATGTTTGGAACTCTCTAACCCTCTCCCTTCCTCTCTGTAAAAAATCAATAAAAATATCTTTTAAAAAAAGAAAAAGAATTCAGCTCAATATCACCAGCCTTTCGCCACGAATCCCACCTCTCCCTTTCCTCCATGGCAAATTCCCAGTAAAGCCAGTTTAGAGTGGAGAGATGAGGCCTGGCCGGTGTGGCTCAGTGGTTGAGCGTTGACCTAGGAACCACGAAGTCACGGTTCGATTCCTGGACGGGGCATATGCCAGGATGGCAGGCTCGATCCCCAGTGTGGGGCGTGCAGGAGGTAGCCGATCCATGATTCTCTCTCATCACGGATGTTTCTATTTCTCTCTCCCTCTCCCTCCCTCTCTGAAATCAAGAAAAAAAAATTAAAATAAAAATAAGTGGAGGGATACGTGGCACGATGAATGGCTCCTGAGTCACTCACCGGGGAGGTTAGCTTTGCCCTGTTCTCTTTGTGGAAAAAACCCTGGTACTGGGACCGGCCCCTTCCTGTTCCCAGCCATCCGTTCCAGCCCGGGCACTTGGAGATTTTCTCGCATTAATTTCAGACGTTGTGTAAATATTGGACCTGGGTATTTGGAAACGGGTGTCTTTCAGCCCAAACTTTCCATCAGGCGCAAGCACCTTTCCTGGGGCGGGGATCTTGGGCCAAGAGCTGAGCTCTCCTACTCGGCGCTGACTGCGGGCCTAGCCGAGCAGAAAGCTCCTTCCTGCAGGGATTTGGGAAGGGGCTGGGGGCCCAGCGGGACTCCTCGGTGGCCTCCCTGGCTTCCAAAATGACCTCTGGCGCCCTGGCCGGTTTGGCTCAGTGGATAGAGCGTCGGCCTGCGGACTGAAAGGTCCCAGGTTCGATTCCGGTCAAGGGCATGTACCTTGGTTGCGGGCACATCCCCAGTAGGGGGTATGCAGGAGGCAGCTGATCGATGTTTCTAACTCTCTATGCCTCTCCCTTCCTCTCTGTAAAAAAATCAATAAAAAAAATGACCTTTGGTGCCCTGGCTGGTTTGGCTCAGTGGATAGAGCGTCGACCCACAGACTGAAGGGTCCCGGGTTCGATTCCGGCCAAGGGCATGTACCTCAGTCTGGGGAGGGGGGTTGGTTGGGGAGGAGGCAACCAATCTATGTGTTTTTCTCACATCGATGTTTCTCTCTCTCTCTGCCTCTCCCTGTCCCTTCCACTCTCTCTAAAATAAATTTAAAAACAAAACAAAACAGCCTTTGGCAAAGGTTTCTGGGAGTCAAGAGTCCTGGTGGAAACCACTGTGTGCCAGAAAGGGCCATCGGGTGCTCAGGGTCACAGCTGAATTCCTGGGCAAAGTGGACGAGCCAGGTGCCTGGGATGCAACTGAGAACCAACAAGGGGTGACTGGCCCAGTCTCTTACACTTTTGGGGCAGATGGTCAGGTTCTTAGAGTTTAGTCTAGGGCAGGGGTGGGGAACCTATTTTCGGCCAAGGGCCATTTGGCTATTTATAACATCATTTGTGGGTCAAACAATATTATCAACGTAAAAATTAGCCTGCTATATTTGGTCAAACATTTCATTGACTCACTCCTCATGCCTTTCCAGGACCAGACCAAACGATTTCGAGGGCCTTACATAGCCCGCGGGCCAGATGTTCCCCACTCGTGGTCTAGGGCCAGTCAAAAGTAACAAAGAAAATGGGTTATTTGGAGTTAAAACTATTATTTATTTTTATTTTTTTTAAAATATATTTTATTGATTTTTTACAGAGAGGAAGGGAGAGAGAGAGTTAGAAACACCGATGAGAGAGAAACATCGATCAGCTGCCTCCTGCACACTCCCTCCTGGGGATGTGCCTGCAACCAAGGTACATGCCCTTGACCGGAATCGAACCTGGGACCCTTCAGTTTGCAGGCCGATGCTCTATCCATTGAGCTACACCGGTTTTGGCAAACCTATTTCTTTTTAATATATTTTTATTGATTTCAGAGAGGAAAGGAGAGGGAGGGAGAGAGAAACATCAATGATGAGAGAGAATCATCCATCGGGTGCTTCCTGCACGCCCCCTACTGGAGATCGAGCCTCCTGGCTCATAGGTCAACACTCAACCACCGAACCATGCCCGCCAGGCAATACTGGGCAGTTTTTAGAGGAAGTAGTGTGATAGGTGCTCATGGATAAGGGAGACCAGGGATGAACAGGCGAACGCACACGGTGGGTGCACTCTCCTCGCGGAGGCCGACAGATGCTACAGGCAGTGGGTGCTCCTGCTGTGATGAGGGGGGTGCACACGCTCGGGATGGGGCACCAGGGGGGCTTCCTGGAGGAGGCGTCAGCCAGCAGCGACAGTGGAGATGCGGTTTCCTCCTGCCACATACCTCGCGGCATTCCCTGAAGCCGGGACAGTTTCCCCATCGCCTCAAAAACAAAGCCAGGCTCCTTCGCCTAATCGTGGGGGCCCCTCAGAATCTGGCCCAGCTCCGTGTCTGCCCTTATTGGATCCTACACCGGTTGGATCTGCTCCTTTCTCCCTGCCTCTGTTCATGCGACCCCTTCCTCCTAGAATGCCCAGCGTGTCCCTGTCTGCTAAGGCTCAGATCAAATGCCACCCCCTCTTCGAAGCTCTCCCAGGGGCCCCCAGCAGGAGCGATCCTACATCCTCTTGGCTTCGGGAATCTTGTCATGGACAGAGGCCCTCCCTCTTGTGTTGGAGGATTTAGTGACCCATCTCAGCGCCTGTCCCACACTGTGAGCACCAGGGTGGATCACACGGGCCCACCCTTGGATCCTTCCCCACACCGACTGCGTTTCCCACGTGGGGGAGTTGGACAGAGGAAAGGAGGGAGGGAGGAAAGCCAGGAAGTGCTGGGAGCTTCTCCCGATGACAGGCAGTCACTCCTTCCCCACGAAGGCCAGAAGGGGAGGCTGCGTCCCTGCAGGGTGGCCACGGGGTGAAGAGGTCGTGCCCACTGTCCACTAAGCCGGCACTGAGCCGTCCCCGGCAGGACACGCTGACCTGAGAGAGCAGGGAGGGGGCCATGTCACCTCTAAGCCCCACCTCTGGCTCGGTCATCTGTGGGACTCACAGAGCTCAGCACAGCTGCTCCGCTCACCGCTACGGTTCATTACAGTAAAGGGATGCAGCTCAAAATCTGCCAAGGAAAGAGGCGCGTAGGGCAGGTCCGAGGGATTCCGGGCCGGGAGCCCCCCGGTTCTACTTTCCCAGGGGAGCCCCGAGGACAGCGCTTAGTGGTGTGACAGCGCACACAGACTGCCCATCGGGGAAGCTCGCCTGAGCCTGCAGGCCAGGGATTTCACGGGGGTGGGGTGGGGTAGGGGGTGAGGGTTGGTCCCACAGACGTGGCTGACAGCCTCCAGTGCCTCCAGAGTTCAGGTTCCTACCACATGACCCAAGACCCACCCCTCACATCACACTGTTACACAGACTACCCAGCGTGGCCCAGGGCCCCCAGGTATTATATATAAGGTCTTAGAAGTGACCTCTGGAAGCCGGACTCAGCTCCCATCGCCTCTCAAAGAGGAGCCTGACCCACGAGTTGCTGAGTGGATGTTCTCTATGACATCTTTCCCAGATCTGGGATCAGGACATGCAAATGAGGGTCAAAAGAATGAGGTTTAAGTCCGGCCGGTGTGGCTCAGTGGTTGAGCATCCACCTATGAACCAGGAGATCTCGGTTCGATTCCCCATGAGGGCACATGCACGGGTTGCAGGCCTGATCCCCAGTGGGGGGTGTGCAGGAGGCAACCAATCAATGATGATTCTCTCTCACCATTGATGTTTCTATCTCTCTCTCCCTCTCCCTTCCTCTCTAAAATCAATAAAACTATATTAAAAAAAAAAGAATCAACCAATGAATGCATACATGAGTGGAACAACAAATCAATGTTTCTCTCTCACTCTCTCTCTCAAATCAATAAAAAAAATAGTGGTAGCCCTAACTGATTTGGCTCAGTGGATAGAGTGTCGGCCTCGGACCGAAAGGTCCCAGGTTCGATTCCGGTCAAGGGCATGTACCTTGGTTGCGGGCACATCCCCAGTAGGGGGTGTGCAGGAGGCAGCTGGTCGATGTTTCTCTCTCATCGATGTTTGTAACTCTCTATCCCTCTCCCTTCCTCTCTGTAAAAAACCAATAAAATATAAAAAAAATAGTGGTAAAATAGACATAACAATATTTACCACCTTATTCCATCCTTGATTAGCAGAAACAGTGACGTAGGGGAGAGAATATATCATTTATTTAATTTGTGTCCCTGCTAGAACTTGCTGTATATCTCACAGATGAGGCGTGGGGCTGAAACACAGCAGTAAGTCCACAAAGGGGGCTATGAGTTCAACTGTGTCCCTCACAAAAGACGCGCTGAAGCCCTAGCCGCCAGCACCCGTGAATGGGACCTTAGTGGGAAAAAGGGCTTTCGCAGACGTAATCAAGTGAAGAGGAGGCCTTGAGGAGGGGCCCTTAGCTGTCTGACAGGTGTCCCTGGGAGAGGGGAAGACAGCCCGTGGGGAACACATGAACACATGGGGAGAATGGAGGGGCGGGGGAAAAAAAAAAGGCGGGGGGTACGGGTGGGGGGAGGGGGGAAGATGGAGGCAGAGGTCGGAGTGAGGCGGCGGCAGCCAGGGGCGCCCGAAGACTGATAGCCACTCCCAGACGCCAGAAGAGACCGAACTCGATAGAACCCGAGGGGTAGAACTCGAGGTTCCCAAAGTGGTAGACCCTAAGAATAGACATTCATTCCTCAAAGCAGCTGCTCCTCCATGATGACCCAGTGAACCACCAGGGGCTATGAAGGGAAGCTGGGCTTGCTGTCCTGGACTATGTGGGGCATCTCTATGTGACCATTCGATCTCGTCCCAGAAATTATTTTTGTACTTATTTAATTTACTGACCCAGGGCGCCCCATTTTTAAAAAAATATAATTTTTATTGATTTCAGAGAGGAAGGGAAAGGGAGAGAGAGCGAGATAGAAACATCCATGATGAGAGAGAATCATGGATCGGCTGCCTCCTGCACGCCCCCCACTGGGGATCGAGCCCGCAACCTGGGCATGTGCCCTGACCGGGAATTGTACCGTGACCTCCTGGTTCATAGGTTGACACCCAACCACTGAGCCACACTGGCCGGGCAAAGGCGCCCCATATTTGAATACGAATCCCATTCAATCAAATTCCCAGGGAAAAAGAAAATCAAATCTCAAGATTAAATCTATTTGCAAAGTAAAGTCCAAAGATGTGTCAACCCAAAGGACGCAACATCTGAAAGGAAATGAGCTTTGGGAGCCCTGGCCGGGGGCCTCAGCTGGTGAGAGGGCTGCCACGCCATGCCAAGGTTATGGGTTCCGTTCCCAGGCTGGGCACACACAAGAATCAAGCAATGAATGCATAAATAAGTGGAACAACAAAATTGATGTTTCTCTCTCTTCTTCTCTTCCTCTCTCTCTCTCTCTCTCTCAAAATCAATCAATAATAATAATAAAAAAGAGAGAGAGTGACAAGTTACAAAGAAAATGCAACAAAATGCTCCTGGGCCATGGGCATTGGGGCGTTTATCTTCTTTAAAATTGGGTGGTCAAGAAAGGCCTTCCCCAGGGGGTGACACTTGAACTTTTTTTTTTAAAAAAAATATATATTTTGATTGATT
>NW_006285487.1:592266-596357 GCF_000327345.1 Myotis davidii
CTGGGTGTCAGGTGCTGCTGTGTCTCCAAAGAGGACCTGATGAAGTTAGTTCTTCAAGGGTTAAAAAACAAACAAACAAAAAGACCTGACCTAGATTCAATTGCTGCTACCAGAGGAATAGCTGCTGCTCCTGGAAGATGCTTTGTGAGGATGACATGCTCCAAAAGAGGAAGCAAGTTGGGGGAGCAAATCCTTCTTCCTCCGCAGGCCTTGCCTCTTCCTCCAGCACCTGCAGTTGGCAGGGCCTAACAGAGAGCCGGCTGGCAATGCAGGAAAGTGGTCTGCAGAGTTTCAGGCCCAGGATCACAAAGCAATAGGGCTGGTCATTCTACATAGTTCGTACTTGCAGTGAGGAAGGACAGTGGGACTTAGTTACCATTTCCCAGCCACCAAACTAATGCCAGAACCTCACCTGGTGTATACAAGTCTTAACTAACCTCTGTGGGGGACCCCCCTCCCCCCGGCCCAGCACCCCTAAGGCACCTTTATGTTACAGGAATCAACCAATGAGTGCCTAAATGAGTGGAACAACAAATCAATGTTTCTTATTCTTTCTTGAATCAATCAATAAAAAAATTGTGGTAAAATAGACACAACAAAATTTACCATCTTTTTAAAAAAATACATTTTTAATTGATTTTAGAGAGGAAGGGAGAGGGAGAGAAGAATCATTGATCGGCTGCCTCCTGCACATCCCACCTTGGGGATGCAGCCCACAACTCAGGGCATGTGTCCTGACCAGGAATCGAACCGTGAACCCTTCAGTCCACAGGCCAACGCTCTATCCACTGAGCCACACCCACCAGGGCTGGGCCACCGCTTAAAGGCCCCGTCTCTACTCAACCTGTGGGTCGCGACCCCTTTGGTGGTCGAACGACCCTTTCACAGGAGTCGCCTAAGACCATCTTGCATATCAGATATTTACAGTATGATTCATAACAGTAGCAACATTACAGTTATGAAGTAGCAACGAAAATAATTTTATGGTTGGGGTCACAATGTGAGGAACTGTATTTAAAGGGCCAGAAGGTTGAGAACTGCTGATCTAAGCGATCGGGCTCCCCACGGCATGGGGACCTGTTCTGCTAAAACATTAACGCAGCAAGTGACAGCAAAAGCCGCTGCAGGGTGGGCTCAGGAAGCGATGGAATCCCCGAGTGAGGCTGCCTTAGGGAGAACGGATGGCCCGAGGGGAGGGATGAAGGAAGCTCCAGGCTGACTATGTGCACCTCGGGTGGGGGTGATGCCCTGGATGTAGTAGAGAGGAGGGGGCACAGAGACAAGCATAGACAGGGCACACAGCTCCGAGGGCAGCCTTCGCCCCATAGTGTGCTATTCATAGGGACTTCCAGGGACCAGCATAAAGAGAGCACATGGGGTCAGGCCCCAGGCCTTCTGCAGGGTGTGGAGGGTTGTGTGGTGGTGGTGGTGGTGGTGGGGTGCAGCCAGGCTTGGAGAGAGAACTTGTCCAGAGGCAGGACTCAGCTGAGGTGTACTCCCTGCCTCCATAAACCACACCTCTCCCCACTAAAAAACCATCCAGGAGCCCGGACGGTGTGGCTCAGTGGTTGAGCATCAGCCTATGAGCCCACTCAGCTGAGGCGTACTCCCTGCCTCCATAAACCACACTGAGTGCTCCACCTCTCCCCACTAAAAAAATATACAGGAGCCTGGCCGGTGTGGCTCAGTGGTTGAGCATCAGCTTATGAACCAGGAGGTCACGGTTCGATCCCCAGTCAGGGCACATGCCCAGGTTGTGGGCTTGATCCCCAGTAGGGGGTGTGCAGGAGGCAGCCAATCAATGATTCTCTCTTATCATTGACTAGAGGCCCGGTGCCTATGAAATCAATAAAAATATATTTTAAAAAATACTAATCAGAATCATGAAAATGGCAGGGATAATTAAATTAGAAGATGTTTCAATATTTTTTAAAAAAGAATAATTGTGTTCCTGTAATTGGAATCAATTTATTTGGTTAGTTACTTGCTACTCATGGGGCCTTCCGGCTGCCTGCCTGGGCCTTCCTTTGATCCGCGTTGCTCCCTGGTGGTCAGAGCGTGTCATAGCAAGTGACTGAACTCTCGGTCTCCCGGTCAAACTCCCACAAGGACACTCTGCATATTAGCCTTTCATATATAGAGATTACATATATTGATGTTTCTATCTCTCTCTCTCCCTTTCTCTATATTGACATTTCTATCTCTCCCTTTCTCTCTGAAATCAATAAAATATAATTAAAAAAAGAACTTAAAAGAAAAGCAATCCAGGAAACAATGGAACACATGGGGTCAGGCCCCAGGCCCTCTGCATCCAGCAGGCCAACCTTGAAAGGGAAGGTGGCAGGTCGGAGGTGGACAAGGAGCGGCTGGGCCCAGCCTTGCACTGGGAGGGAGAGGGCTTGCTGGGGCAGGGGCTGTGCTTGCGAGGTGGGGTTTTACCTGGTGGGGTCCCTCTTCCCCTGAAGGGCTCACGGGCCCTGGTGCAGAGCCTCCCTCCTGCTGCAGGATCGGGCCTGGCTGACTGCCTCGATCGGCACCTCTATCGGCTCAGGGAGGCCCTCACTCCGCTCTAGGGAAGGAGAGTCCCCTTGTCAAGTTCAGTGTGAGATGCCGGATGGAGATGTAGCTATCCATCAGCATCCTGAGACGTCCTGTGGGAAAGGGACCCGTTTTATTCTGTTTAACCCTTGGGGATGAGACCCTTTCGTCATGTCCTGCCTATGGACCCTGTCTTTTCGAGGAATGTCGTGTGGCACCCACGTTGGGGAACCCTAGCCTGGCTTCATCTGCCTCTTGGGACAAATGCACTTGAATCCAGGGTCAAGGACAAGTTTATGAAGGGAGCAGGAGCCCGGACTCAGGCCGGAGAGAGGAGATAGGCAGCTTGACCTCCTCTCTCGCTGAAAAGGACACACGGGTGGCGGCGGCTGGAGTTCTGCTTGCAGAGAAAAGCGGTGAGTGACCCCCAGAGGCAGGGCTGGAGGGAGGGGCTTAGAACCAACTGCGTCCAGAGCAACAGCTTTGGGCTTTCAACGAGGGGTTCAAAACTGAACTGCATTTGAAATACCTGGGGTGCTTCAAATGCCGAGTCCCACCCCTGCCCCCAATCGAGCACCCTGGGGGGGGTACATTTGGGCTCAGGCACCCCTGTTTTTCAAAAGCTCCTCACATGCTTCTGGTTCTAGGGACTGAAGGGAACCTGTGATGATGGTCTCTAGGCCCCCTTTTCAGTCTCGGAAAGCTAACACACATCCACTGTATCCCCGAGTCACCCTAAAATCCAGGTGTTCCCCTGAGCCGCCCGGATAGGAGGTCAAAGTGCCGGGATTGGATGATGGAGGGAGGGAGCACCTGGTTGGGGAAGGAAGTGATGGTGGGAGGTCAGACCAAGGTCTAGGTTTTGCTGCTTACAAGGCCCAGAGTGGAGGCTGGGACCAGGAAGCCCTAGTTTTCTGAGGGAGATGGGACGTTTTTCTTATAAAGGATTTCTTACCCAAATCAGCCCTGAAACCAGCAAGGAACTGGAAGGAATAGAGCGGGAAGGTGGCTTAGGGATGGACAGTGGGTGGCCCCAGGAAAAAAATCTGCCCACAGTTGTTCTGGTGGGATGGCACCGTGATCTGGTGCGTCCTTTAAAAAAAATATTTTTATTGATTTCAGAGAGGAAGGGAGAGGGAGAGAAACATCAATGATGAGAGAGAATCATGGATCGGCTGCCTCCTGCCTCCCCCACTGGGGATCGAGCTCGCAACCCAAGCAAGTGCCCTGACCAGGAATTGAACCCTGACCTCCTGGTTCATAGATCAACGCTCAACCACTGAGCCACACCAGCCAGGCCTGGTGCCTCCTTTTACTGCTCTGAATGTGACCCTTTCTGCTTCAATGCTTCATGATTCTAAGGAAATTAGAATCAATTTTCCAAATCCACCCCTCTGGCTAGTGGCTTTCAGTTAGGCTTTAATTTATTGTGACTTCAGCTCCATATGATGGAGCAATGGCCCCATTTTACAGATGGGAAAATTGAGGTACTTGAGGATGTGCCTCCATTGAGACAAGTCTCTGGGTCCCTGATCCTGATTTGGTCCTCTTTT
>NW_006285487.1:596560-597994 GCF_000327345.1 Myotis davidii
GTTTTTTCAACATTGATTTTTAGAGAAAAAGGGAGAGAAATATTGATGTGAGAGTAAAACATGGATCGGCTGCCTCCTGCACACCCCCACTGGGGATCGAGCTCGCAACCCAGGCATGTGCCTTGACCAGGAATTGAACCCTGACCTCCTGGTTCATAGATCAACGCTCAACCATTGAGCCACACTGGCCAGGCCTGGTGCCTCCTTTTACTGGTCTGAATGTGACCCTTTTTGCTCCAATGTTTCATGATTCTAAGGAAATTAGAATCAATTTCCCAAATCCACCCCTCTGGCTAGTGGCTTTCAGTTAGGCCTTAATTTATTGTGACTTCAGCTCCATGTGATGGAGCAATGGGCCCATTTTACAGATGGCAAAATGGAGGTACTTGAGGATGTGCTTCCATTGAGACAAGTCTCTGGGTTCCTGATCCTGATTTGGTCCTCTTTTCAGCAGCTTGGCCTTCCTTGGTTCTGATCTCCTACCTGCACCTCTTACTCCCCAGGGATCCCACCTTGGGGCTGTCCTAACTTAATTGCTGTGTCTGCAGTGACCTGTAGAGGGTGCTGAACCCTGGCCTGGGCACACAGTGGGAACCAGAGGTCTTGGCTGTTTCTTGTGTGCTTGTGCTGGAGGAGGGGCAAAGTGGAGAAATTCCCATCTGGGTATTGTTGGAACTCTCCTTGTCAAAAATAGAAAGGAATGTATGGTGTGATGGTCCATTCGTTTGTCCATTCATTTGGTCATTCACTCATTCATGACAGATGAAGCTACCAGAGAAACCATTCATTCATTCATTCATTCATTCATTCATTCATTCATTGTGTATGCCACATACTGGATAAGGTATAGGGCACACAAGATACAAAAGGTCCCTGCTTAGTTTTCATGGATGCCCCCACAAGGCACCTTCCCAGACAATAACTTCCTACTGGATCTAGACCTGTGAGGGCTCACCTTAGCACAGTGGTTCTCAACCTGTGGGTTGCGACCCCTCTGGGGGTCGAACGACCCTTTCACAGGGGTCGCCTAAGACCATTGGAAAACACATGTATAATTACATATTGTTTTTGTGATGAATCACTATGCTTTAATTATGTTCCATTTGTAACGATGAAATTAGGGGTCACCACAACATGAGGAACTGTATTAAAGGGTCATGGCATTAGGAAGGTTGAGAACCACTGATCTAGATGTTTCATAAATCAACTGAATCATAATGATGTGAAAAAAAACCTCTTTGGCAGGGCCTGAAATAGAGTAAGAGTAGGAACTTTGATGGGAGAAATAAAAAGTCTCAAATTTCACATTAACTCAGAATCCAGTTGGCAGTTATCCAAAAAATAAGTAATAAGTGCATCATTATGATTCTACTAGAGGCCCGGTGCACAAAAATTTGTGCACTCGGGGGTGGGGGGTGGGGGTTCCTCAGCCCG
>NW_006285487.1:617028-617883 GCF_000327345.1 Myotis davidii
CCTGGAGCCACACCAGCCAGGCCTGGTGCCTCCTTTTACTGCTCTGAATGTGACCCTTTCTGCTTCAATGCTTCATGATTCTAAGGAAATTAGAATCAATTTTCCAAATCCACCCCTCTGGCTAGTGGCTTTCAGTTAGGCTTTAATTTATTGTGACTTCAGCTCCATATGATGGAGCAATGGGCCCATTTTACAGATGGGAAAATGGAGGTACTTGAGGATGTGCCTCCATTGAGACAAGTCTCTGGGTTCCTGATCCTGATTTGGTCCTCTTTTCAGCAGCTTGGCCTTCCTTGGTTCTGATCTCCTACCTGCACCTCTTACTCCCCAGGGATCCCACCTTGGGGCTGTCCTAACTTAATTGCTGTGTCTGCAGTGACCTGTAGAGGCTGCTGTACCCTGGCCTGGGCACACAGTGGGAACCAGAGGTCTTGGCTGTTTCTTGTGTGCTTGTGCTGGAGGAGGGGCAAAGTGGAGAAATTCCCATCTGGGTATTGTTGGAACTCTCCTTGTCAAGAATAGAAAGGAATGTATGGTGTGATGGTCCATTCATTTGGTCATTCACTCATTCATGACAGATGAAGCTACCAGAGAAACCATTCATTCATTCATTCATTCATTGTGTATGCCACATACTGGATAAGGTATAGGACACACAAGATACAAAAGGTCCCTGCTTAGTCTTCATGGATGCCCCCACAAGGCCCCTTCCCGGACAGTCATTTCCTACTGGATCTAGACCTGTGAGGGTTCACCATAGCACAGCGGTTCTCAACCTGTGGGTCGCGACCCCTTTGGGGGTCGAACGACCCTTTCACAGGGGTCGCCTATGACCATTGGAAAATACCTATATAA
>NW_006285487.1:618561-622325 GCF_000327345.1 Myotis davidii
TCATTCAGTAAAAATATTTAGCAGCATCCCTGGTTTCTGCCCACAAGATGCCAGTAGTATCGCCCCTCGCCCCTGGTGACAATAAAAATATCTCTACACGTGGCCAAATGTTCCTTGAGAGGGGGGACTAGCTCCCCAGTTGAGAATCAGTGCTTTATAGAAATGAGGGGTCAGGGTCAAGTTGATTATAGCCTGTCCCATGAGAGTGGGAACAGCTAAAGGGCAGGAAGAGTGAATTGCTATATTTACTGCTGTGTTATCCACACCTGGTACAGTGCCTGGCATGTAGCAAGTGTCGCTGAAAGTGGAATGAATGAATGAATGAATGGTTTCCATGGACATGGTATGTTTCAGGAGGAGGGCCTGAAGGCTTCGGTTCTCATTCAGATCCTCACCGACCTGCTCTGGGTGGCATGAATCATGTACTTTCTCCTCTCTGGGCCTTGATCCCCTTCGAGCTCTCTTAAATGAGAGTCATCACAGCTCCTGACGGCCCTGGACATCTGGGGTCTGGGAATGGCCATGTTGTACCCCAGAGTCCCAGAGCTCTGTTTAGGGGCTGAAAAGGGGCTGCTTCCCAGGCCAGACATGACTGACCTGCCAAGTCCCAAGTTTCTCCTTGCTCTTGCCCTTCAAGGCAAGTCACTTGGCCCTAGCAGGTTTGGCTCAGTGGATAGAGCATCGGCCTGGGGACTGAAGGGTCCCGGGTTCGATTCCGGCCAAAGGCACATGGCCGGGTTGCGGGCTCAATCCCCACCCAGTAGGGGGCGTGCAGGAGGCAGCCGATCAATGATTCTCTCTCATTATTGATGTTTCTATCTCTCTCTTCCTCTCTGACATCAATAGAAAAAAAAAAAGGCAAATGACCGGGAGACAGGCACTCCCCAGAAAAGCAACCCTATGTAGGAGAGGTGGCTTCTTTTTTGGGTGTGTGTGTCTTAAAAACATGTAACCTCAAAGGTAACCAAATATCCAAATCGCGATGCCTAGCACCGCACACCCCGAATTCACCTATTCATGAGCCTCACAAAAAGCTTCTTTGGGATACACTGTAAGGCCATTGAGAGGGAGAAAAGTCACCTCTCACAGGCCCAGGCTAGCCCGCAGGGCCCGCCCTCCCAGCACACACAGACACACACACACACACACACACACACACTCACTCACTCACTCACTCTCTCACATGATGTGTTGGCTTCCTTCTCTGCCCTGTTCCTGGCTGATACCTTCCTACATCTCCAACCATCACCTTGCCCTCTAGAAGGCGGCCTGTGGGCCACTTCTCCAGTCAGCACTCTCTCCCCGCAGCCCGCAAAACCTCCGCAGAGCCACGGTGTTTGCCAACGGGTCCCTACTGCTGACCCAGGTCCGGCCGCGCAATGCCGGGGTGTACCGCTGCATAGGCCAGGGCCAGAGGGGCCCGCCCGTCGTCCTGGAGGCCACACTTCACCTGGCAGGTGGGTCTCAGTCTGGGGTGCTGAGGTGGGGGCTGCCTTCAAAGTGGTTGGCATGTAGAGATTTAGGTTCCTGTTTCCATTCGGAGAACAGCTCGGAGGACAGAGGGAGGATGAGCATGCTGAAGATTATTATGGGGAGAATTTGTGCGGGAAAGGGCCAAAGTTTGCGGTGGGAGAACACCAGGTACCCTAAGACCCACTGTAACAGGGCTGTTTCCCTCCTGTGCACATTCCTACAGAAATTGAAGACATGCCTCCATTTGAACCCCGGGTGTTCACAGCTGGCAGCGAGGAGCGTGTGGCCTGCCTGCCCCCCCAGGGTCTGCCGGAGCCCAGCATGTGGTGGGAGCACGCAGGAGGCCCGCTGCCAGCGAGTTTGGCTCAGTGGACAGAACGTTAGCCTGCGGACCAAAGGGTCCCAGGTTCGATACCAGTCAAGGGCACATACCTCAGTTGCAGGATCCTCCCCAACTGGGGCCCTGGTCGGGGCTCGAGCAGGAGGCAACCAATCGATGTGTTTCCCTCACATCGATGTTTCCCTCTGTCTTTCCTTCTATCTTTCTCTCTCTCTGAAGGATCAATGGAAAAATATCCTTGTGAGGATTAACAATGCTGTAGGTGGGCGGTAAGTTCCGGACTGCAAGAGCCCCAGACTGTGAGAGGGATGTCTGACTGCCGGCGGACAGACATCCCCCAAGGGGTCCCGGACTGTAAGAGAGCGCAGGCTGGGCTGAGGGACACGCCCCCCCTGCCCCAGTGCATCAATGTCGTGCACCGGGCCTCTAGTATATTATAAACACACATACATTCACAAAGGATTGTAAAATATATAACAAAAATAAGAGTTTTCGGCCCTAGCGAGTTTGGCTCAGTGGACAGAATGTTAGCCTGCAGACCAAAGGGTCCCAGGTGCGATACCGGTCAAGGGCACGTACCTTGGTTGCAGGCTCCTCCCCAACTGGGGCCCTGGTCGGGGCTCGAGCAGGAGGCAACCAATCGATGTGTTTCGCTCACATCGATGTTTCCCTCTGTCTTTCCTTCTATCTTTCTCTCTCTCTGAAGGATCAATGGAAAAATATCCTTGTGAGGATTAACAAACAAACAAACAAACAAAAAAGAGTTTCCAGAAACAATATTTATCCTTATTATATGGGTAGTACTATGAGATTATGCTCTTCTGTGTCGTAAAACCCCACTAAATTGGTTTCACAACCTACAATGGGCTCCACCTCTCCAAAAGCCCCTTCTCTACAATCTCCACCCAGCTTCGACCATGCCCAGGGGTCCAGACCCCCTCGCAGGGATGGGGGGGGGTGTCCTGTGGGGTCCAGGTCTGGGGGATGGAGAGCAACCACCCCCAGGGGAGATGCCATTGAGACAGCACTCAGGGAAACTCCCACCAGCGCCCAGAGCATGGCCAAGGATAGCCCGGGAGCCTGTCCCCTCCACTTGCAAGCAGGCCTGTCCTCCATGCCTCCTCCCTTCCTTGCCTACAATGGGACAAATCTGGTGTTAGAAGTTACTGGGGGAGCAGAGATGGTCTAAAACACACCCCCAATCAGGGGCCTGTGGGCTTCCCCTGACTCAGCTGTGGTCATACTAGCGCCCAGCAAGAAGGGCCCTGGAAGGGACCAGGTACTAGCAGGCATCACTTAAAAAAATCCACACCAACGGTTAGAACACACAGTCTTTTACTAAGAGAATATCCAAAATTGGCACTATCCTGAATTTACGGTTTGTATCTTGCGTCTGGGTCCTCTCCCTCCAACTCCCCTTTCACTCCCACCTGCAGCTTCCACCCCTCACTGCCTTCCCTCTCAGTCCCAGTGTTGGGACTGTGCCTGCTACCTGGTCCCCGGAGGCAGGAATTTCTCAGAGACAAACACCATTGAAACCGTTAGGAGAGGAACCGTTACAAGACAGGAATTAAGATTTGTGGTTCCTGCTAAGTGCCGGACAAGGCACCCACATTATGTCTTTCAATCCTCGGTTTTCCTTCCCCCCTTTTAAAAAAATAGTTTTATTGATTTCAGAGAGGGATCAATGTCTTTAAAACTTTCTTGACCACAGTGAGAAATACATTATACAAATATCAAGTCCGCATATATTTGTGTAGAGTATAAACGTATCCTATATAATAAAACCCTAATATGCAAATTGACCAAACGGCTGAACGACCGGTCGCTATGACACGCACTGACCACCAGGGGGAGCGCTGATCAGACAGAAGCTGGGCTCATGGCTGGTGAGCGCAGCAGAGGTGGCGGGAACCTCTCTTGCCTCTGCTGTAGGTGGGCGGTAAGTTCC
>NW_006285487.1:623002-626349 GCF_000327345.1 Myotis davidii
ATTTATTAAAACAAAGTGGGGGCTGGGGCCCTTCTTGAGTGTGGCACCCAGTCCGCCGTGCACCTTACACACCTGTGAAGGCGACCGCGGTCTCCAGACAATGCCAAATGGGAGCAACACTGACTTAATTTGAATGTATGCAGGTCTGCATATGAACATGCTCAGAGGCCAAGAGCCCATTTTTTTTTAATATATCTTGATTTCAGAGAGGAAGAGAGAGAAACATCAATGATGAGAATCAATGATCAGCTGCCTTCTGCACGCCCCCTACTGGGGATCGAGCCCGCAACCCAGGCCTATGCCCTTGACCAGAATCAAACCCATGACTCTTCAGTCCGCAGGCCGACCCTCCATCCACTGAGCCAAGCCGGCCAGGGCTCCTCCCTGTTTTAGAGAAGAGGAAACTGAGTCAGATGTAGCTAGGTAACATCATCAAAGCCATGTAGCAGGTAAGTGGCCCAGCTGGGATTCTAACCCGAAGCTGACCTGCCCGGTAGGCTTCTCATTCTTGGGGCTCCTCTCCCCCACTCCAGGGAGGTGAGTTCTCTCTTGGAGCCCCCTATCTGACTGGGCAGTGGGACTGGCTGTTCTGGGGATATGAGGACAGAGATCACCCCATTTCAGTATGCAGGGGTGTGGGCTGCCTGGGACGGTGTGTGTGTGTGTGTGTGTGTGTGTGTGTGTGTGACATAGTAAGCAGGGGCAAAATACGGGGTCAGGTGTGGCTCAGACCAGATAGCTCAGATCTCACCACTCAAGCACACAGATTGCTGCCAAATGATTAATAATATTTCCATCATCTCCCTGATTCTTAACTCCTCACCTGAGGATATTTTTTCATTAATTTTTATAGAGTGGGAGAGAGGGAAAGACAGAGAGAAATAACAAAGAGAGACATAGTAAGCAGGAGCAAATAGGGGGTCAGGTGTGGCTCAGACCAGATAGCTCGGATCTCACCACTCAAGCACACAGATTGCTGCCAAATGATTAATAATATTTCCATCATCTCCCTGATTCTTAAATCCTTACCTGAGGATATTTTTTCATTAATTTTTAGAGAGTGGGAGAGAGGGAAAGACAGAGAGAAATAACAACTTGAGAGAAACACATTGATTAATTGCCTCCTTGCACGCGCCCCAACTTGCAGGGCCCCGGGCCAGGGAGGAGCCTGCAACTGAGGTACATGCCCTTGACCGGAATGGAACCCGGGATCCTTTAGGTCAGCAGGCTGTTGCTCTATTCGCTGAGCCAAACTGGCCGGGGCCATCCCCCAATTCTTTACTCCTTGACCAGAGGGCTTTTAAATACGAAAGAATCCCAATGTAAGTATGACTTTCATTGAAAATTCTAGGCTGCAGGGCCCCGGGTCAGGGAGGAGCCTGCAACTGAGGCACGTGCCCTTGACCGGAATGGAACCCGGGACCCTTTGGGTCAGCAGACTGTTGCTCTATCCGCTGAACCAAACCGGCCAGGGCCATCCCCCAATTCTTTACTCCTGTATTGACCAGAGGGCTTTTAAGTATGAAAGAATCCCAATGTAAGTATGACTTTCATTGAAAATTCTAGGAAAAGAAAATCTTTTAAATAATCATAAATATCAAACAATTATTGAGCACTATGCTATGTGCTTTGCGTGGGGTCATGTCACAGCTACTGTGGGCCAGCACTGTGCAAGGCCTGGCTCCTAGGTGGCGCTCAGTAGATACGGGAGAATGAATGAATGAACCTACCAGTGTCCCTCTAGAACAGCGGTTCTCAGGAAAACACATAGATAATTACATACTGTTTTTGTGATGAATCACTATGCTTTCGTTATGTTCAATTTGTAACAGTGAAATTGGGGGTCACCACAACATGAGGAACTGTATTAAAGGGTCGCGGCATTAGGAAGGTTGAGAACCACTGCTCCAGAAACTGCACCTAAACCCATCTCATTTAAACACAACTCAATGCAACTGGAGGAATCCCAACATTTCTCTGAGAGATATTTTCTTCCTTTTGATCATCCCTTCATCCGACACTTTTTAAACTTGAGAGGTCTTTTGATCCGTCATTTTTTTCTTTAGGGTTAGAAACATTGTCCCCCATCTCACTCCACCACTCCCGTTCCAGCAAGCGTTTGAGCTTCCTCCCTCATTGCCCTTCCATTCCTGGGCAATCTCTTCCCGGGCTCAGTGATTCACAGGCCAACACGCCTATAGGGGCCTTCACGGGGCTTCCTAAACCCCTCACCCAGGGGCACAGACAGCCCGATGGTTCCTTCTCCTTGGCAACCTAGAGAGCAAGGAAAGGAGACAAGAATTCGAGCCCAGACTGCTGCACTCTGAAATCAGGATTGCCCCTAAGCCACAGGACGACCGTTACCGAGTCATTGCACATTTCTGGGTTCACTTTCCCTCATCAGGAGAGGAGATGGGTGCGTTTCCAAGGTCCCGGATCCCTCACACTGTGGGACACCCACCCCCTTGCAGCGTCCAGGACCAGAAACCCCACCCTCAACCAATTCAGCTTTGCACCTCCCTTCATTCCCCCCTGCCAGCCACCCCAATAGAACTGGAATTTACGCATCCACCCAAATTCGGGGGACCTGGGAGGAAACGCTAGAAGGATCCCATCAGAATCCCGCTCACGAGGGCGAGGAGGAGAACGATGGAAAAGTTTGGGTTGCATCCTACCTCCCAATAGGAGACAAGCCCACCGCCACAGTTTGCTGTGGCCTAGAATGGGGGTGGCGTTGACATTGACCGCCACCCACGCCGCGCCAAGGTTAGCCCAGGGTCCCCGCTCCGCCATCACTGGCTTCATCTTCGGAGGAACTCAAGAGAGGGAAACACTGCCCTGGGCCCTGTGTTCCCATCTCCCCTTCCCTTCCTGCCCAAATGCACCTTCTTGGGGGCAGCTTTGGCCGCTCACAGGTTCGGCCAATTCCTCCCTGCTTTCCAGGTGCCCTGTGGCTCCCGGATGAGGCGAAGTGGTCAAGGAAGTGGAGCCGAAGGGTTCACTTAGGCACCTGCTGTATACCTGACCCACCATCCCGGCCGCCTCGTGCATCCCCCAGCCACGTGCCGGGGAGCCCCCTCCCCATTGACGGCGCAGGCGCAGGGTCAGGGGCGAAGCCACGTGCTAGGGAGACCCCCCTCCCCACTGAGGGCGCACGCGCAGAGTCAGGGGCGAAGCCACGTGCCAGGGAGACCCCCCCTCCCCACTGAGGGCGCACGCGCAGAGTCAGGGGCGAAGCCACGTGCCAGGGAGACCCCCCCTCCCCACTGAGGGCGCACGCGCAGAGTCAGGGGCGAAGCCACGTGCCAGGGAGACCCCCCCTCCCCACTGAGGGCGCACGCGCAGAG
>NW_006285487.1:627301-645649 GCF_000327345.1 Myotis davidii
CGCGGGAGGTGTCCTGGGGTGGGGACCTCAGGGGTTCAGTCCCCGGGAGAGACCAAGGACACCTCGAAGGAAGCAGGGATTCTCCGGTACAACGGGAGGGAGCTCCGGAGACCACTCTCCTCATTTTGTTTCCGGGCAAAAGAAGAAAAGAACCAACAGCTTTTGAGCGCCTTCTGTGAGCTGATAGCTTCACGTACATGAATATCTCACTTTTCCCAAAGAGCTCAGTGAGGTCAATATATTCTAACTAGAGGCCCGATGCATGAAATTCGTGGGAGAGTAAGCCTTCCTTCCCCCGGCTACTGGCACCTGGGACCCGGGCTTCTCTACAGCCAGGCTTCGTCCGGAAGGTCGTCTGGAAGGACGTCCGGTCTAGTTAACCTATTATGCTTTTATGGTTATAGATGCCCCCTCTTCCACGATGTGGGAACTGAGGCTCAGAGAGTGATGGTGTTACTTACTCAAGGGTGGGGGGGGGGCGGTTTCTAAACCCAAGGTCATGCTCTCTGTGCTCCGCAGGCTGCTGGCTCAGCCGCAGCACTTTTGGGGGGACCCAGGCCGGCTGGTGGTTTTCAGGGTCCCTGTGGAGGAAGCTGGTGGTGCCCAAGATGTAGTGGCCTTGTTCAGTGTGGTAGAAACTGCTTGACCCCCTCGTTGGGTGAGAACCGAATGAAGGACAAGAATTGCGGTCTCTGTGGGCTGTGCACTACAGAGAGAATACACCAAGTTTTTCCTCGATTAAAAGGATCTGCAGTGCCTCAGTTTCCCCACGGTGACTCCTCTGGAATTGCGTAGATATTTTACTGGCCAGCTCTGCTAGGGGGCAGGACTGGCCCTGGCTCAGCGCCCCCCTCCCCCCAACCGCCCCCACCTTCCCTGCACAGGGCAGTGAGGCCTGGGGAGGGCATGGTGCCTACTTCACCTGCCAGGCCCTGGGACTGTGGCTCAGGTGTTCCATTGGTTGGCAGTTCTTGGCTTCACCCCTTTTCTACCCGAGTCTGTTGTTTCTCCGCTCAGGTCTCAAACTTGCAGTGCTGACATGATCTAGCTATAATAATAAAAGCACAATATGCTAATTAGGCCGGGCGTCCTTCCGGATGACCTTCGGATGAAGCCACGGCTGCGAGGGCTGAGCCCCTTGCACAAATTTTATGCACCGGGCCTCTAGTAGTTACTAAGAGTCCCTTTGGGGGAAACAAGAGTCTTCCCTCTCGGACAAAGAAATGGGAGGAAATCTTATTAGTTCCTGATCCCAATGCCTTGCCCAGGGGAAATGTTCATTCTAGAAAAATAGAATCCTTAACATCCCAGCAGGAGGGGTCATGGATTCTCATGCTAGTATGTGCCTGATTGCTCTACATGAGAACAAACCATCTGTAAAATGGGATCATATCTGACATACATCCCAGGACATGGGGGATTAGTGAAGGACATTTTTTAAAATTTATTTTTATTTTTTAAAAATATATTTTATCGTTTTTTTACAGAGAGGAAGGGAGAGGGGTAGAGAGCCAGAAACATTGATGAGAGAGAAACATCAATCAGCCGCCTCCTGCACACCCCCTACTAGGGATGTGCCCGCAACCAAGGTACATGCCCTTGACCGGAATCCAACCTGGGACCTTTCAGTCCGCAGGCTGACGCTCTGTCCACTGAGCCAAACCGGGGCTAGTGAAGGACATTTAATTCAAGGACAAGAGATCAGTTAGGTAATTGATCTTTGTAATGAAGGGAATGAATGTTTATCGACCACCCATCTAGTTTTGTAATGGGGCTAAAAATACATAATGGGCACCTATTCCGTGCCAGACACTGCATGATGCCATTTCCTAGCAGGTGGATTTTATTCCCATTGCACACACTAACAAACTGAGTCTGGGAGGCCTCCCAGGTAGTGGTTGAGTGCAGGTAGACATGACTCCACACCGCCTGCCCTTACAGAAAACCCAGGATGAGGGAAAAGTGTTTGGACACTTCAAAGACCAAGTTCAGAGAATCAGTGCAGCACACCCCATCTCCCAAACTTCCAGCCATCTCCTCAGGAGGTTCCTTGCAAATGGGGTGTGGCGGCCTCAGCTGCAGACTCAGGCAGAACACCTGGGAACCCTGTCCAGCCGTGGGGGCGGGCCCACTGGGGCAGCTGTGCGGGTACAGCCCTCCCCGGCCCCTCTGACAGGGTAGCATCCTTGGGTGGCACCTGGATACCACCCTATTCAATGCAGGCAGGAGTCCTGTTCCTTACTTGGAATTTCTCATGCTGGCCATCCCCATTCTGCTCAAAGATTTTACAGTTGCCTAATGCCTTTTCCAGGCTGCCTGACTCGATTTGCTTTCCTGGGCAACTTCTAACCTCTTTCTGCTCAGCGTGTGGTCTGCAGGTGAGCAGTGCCATCGGGAACTTGTTCACAGTGCAGAACCTCACGCCCACCCCAGACCTGTCGACTCAGAAACTGCCTTATAATAAGATCCACCAGGTGTTGCCTATGCCTGCTGAAGTTTGAGAAGCACGGTGCTGGCATCACTCAGCAGGTTCAACCCCTTCCGTCACCAGATTGCGGAGAAGCGGACCTCAGAGCTGGGAAGGGTTCTTGGAGGATAGTGAGAACAACTCCTTCTATAGCATGTCATCCTCTCCCTGACTGGAGAATATCCAGCTCTATTTGGACATGCCCATGGGTTTGACTCCCTTCGGAGGCTGCGTTCCATTTTCATGTGGTTCTGTTTAGGCAGCTCTCAGCTTTGGTAGAAGCTCCTTGCCACCTCCTTGCCGTGTCCTCCCCTGGCTTGTCCTAGAAAAATTGTTTTTTCTAATCCAAGTGTGGGACTTTATCTTTGCACCTCTTAAAAATTACCCTCATTCATTCAACTCGCCACTCCTGACCATCTTGGATCCCGATGCTATCGCTACTAGAGGCCCAGTGCATGAAATTTGTGCACAGGTAGGGTCCCTAAGCGGCTGCCAGCTGGGGGCGCCTCCCTTCCCCCGGGCTTTCCGGCCCCGCCCCCTGGTCGAACTCTTGGTCAAGGGGTCAATTTGCATATTAGGCTTTTATTATATAGGACATGTATTTGCTATTCCTCTTAGCAGCAGACCTTCTACCAAACTGACTAGTGTGTTGCTTCTGTGTCTTCACTCAGCCTGGGGCTGAGTTCTGTGAGCAGGGTGCTAGAGACAGACTTCCCAGGGTGCATGGCTCCATATTCCAGTCATTATGCTGGGGTAACACATCACCCCAAAACGTAGTGGCTGAACATGAGTCATTTACTATATCTCATGGTTTTTCTGGGTCAAGAATTTGGGATAAGTTTGGTCAGCCTGTTGTGGCTTAGGTTAGCTCATGGAGTTGCATTCAGATGTCAGCGACAGCTTCAGTCAGCTGAAGGATTAACTGTGGCTTGAGGATCCAGGTCTCAGGGAACTCACTCACATGGCTGGCAAGTTGGTGTTGGCCGCTGGCCAGTGGCCTCAGTCCTCCACACGGGCCTGCCAGGGGAGCCGCCTCATGACGTGGTGCTGGCTACGGCCACAGTTGGTGATACAAGAGGCCAAGAAGAAGCTACTGTGCTTTCATGGCCTAGTGTTGGAAGTCACACACTGTCACCTTCACTATATGCTATTGGTCACACGGCCAGCCCTGGATGAGTGTGGGAGGCGACATACAAGGCCATCAGGGGAGGGAGATGGCTGGGGAGCATCTTGGAGGCCGACTTCCATATGGCACTAAACCGACGCTTAGTGGAAGGATGGCCAGTCTCCCAGTCCATCTAATTGTGTCAGAGTGCTTGTTACGGTCCGTTAGGTGGGACACCATATAAGTGCTTGCTAAGTTCAGTGGAAGGTATTTGCAGAATTCCTCGGAGCATCCATCCAATACCCCTGTCTACGCAAGAAGTCTAGCCTGCTCTCTGGGACAACACTTCTCTCCCAATTAAAAAAAAATATATTTATTGTCTAAAGTTTTATATATGTCTCCTTTTCCCCCAATTGACCCCCTCCCTCCCCTAGCGATTCCCACCTGGGCAAGCCCCCACCGCCCAGAGTGTCTGTGTCCATTGGTTATTCTAATTTGCATGCATATAAGTCCTTTGGTTGCTCTCTAACCCCCGCCTCCCCTACCATTTGTCTCTGGATCTATTCTTGTTGACCAAATGATGTTGATCATTATATCCCACATATGAGTGAGATCATGTGATATTTATCTTTCTTTGGCTGGCTGATTTCGCTTAGCATAATGCTCTCCAGTTCCATCCATGCCGTTGCAAATGGTAAAAGTTTCTTCTTTTTTTTATAGCGGCGTAGTATTCCATTGTGTAGATGTACCACAGTTTTTTAATCCATTCATCTGCTGATGGGCACTTAGGCTGTTTCCAAATCTTAGCTCTTGCAAATTGTGCTGCTGTGAACATAGGGGTGCATACATCCTTTCTGATTGGTGTTTCTGGTTTCTTGGGATATAGCCCTAGAAATGTCTCCCAATTTTTATAGAACAGCATTTATTTAGTCTAAGAAGGTCCTCATGTCACCCTTCTGTGTCTCTTCTCACAGTGGAATGCTTGCAGACCCTTCAGCTCTTCCCTCTCACCATGTGGGCGTTTGAATCCTACCGATGTGGCCAAAAATTGTTGAGTTTCAGAGCTACATCACACTTTCGGTTGATGCCGAAACTTACGCACAATTCAAGCCATCAGGCTGTTTTTATGACGGCCACCAAGAAAGGTCTCCCTGTCCCTCTCAAACACTGAAACAGGTGAGCAGGGGGAAGATCCCTCTGTATTCAGTAGCGTGGGAAGTGAACCCCGGTGCTGGCACGGGGACCTTGGGCCAGTGTCTTGGGTCTTGGTTTTCTCACCTGTAAAATGGAGCAATCCGTGGCATGGCTGTGGGAATCGGAGTAAGAGATGTCAGCACCTGGCAAATGATCTGGCTCGAGATGATAAATTGCCTTCCCTCCCCCTTCCCCCGCCGTTTGTTGTCTCGGAGCGAGTACATTTTCTTCTGTGGGCTGCTTTCTGCGTTTGTGAAAGAAGCTAAAAATACTCACCTCGTATGAGTGCGGCGATGATAAATACTATATGTAATGTGTGTGGAGAACATTGTGGGCCTCTCTGGTAGCGAAGGGCCATAGAAACAGAAGAAAGAAAAGCCTTCTTCTTGCAAAACTGGGCCAGGGAGTGGAGCCTTCTGGGCACGAGTGGAACATTTGAAAAGTGCAGTTTTATTAGCTTAACACTATGCTGGTGACACACTCAGAGGGAAATGTTCTAATAATAAAGAACGTGGGATAAGTTAATGAAACACTTACAATTCTCCTAGGTCTGTGTGGAATAATGACGTACGCTGATAGGAAGGTACTCTGTCACTTGATAGAAGGTCAAATTTCAGGAAACTCATTTCTTTTCTTTCTTTTTTTAAAAAGATATATTTCATTGAGTTTTTACAGAGAGGAAGGAAGAGGGGCAGAGAGAAACATCGATGAGAGAGAAACATCGATCAGCTGCCTCCTGCACACCCCCCACTAGGGATGTGCCCGTAACCAAGGTACATGCCCTTGACCAGAATCAAACCTGGGACCCTTCAGTCCGCAGGCCGACGCTCCCTCCACTGAGCCAAACCGGTCAGGGCAAAACTCCCATTTCTTAAAGATGCAGTTTGACTTTCCCCCCTGAGTTCACAGCAGATTCCATTGTCAGTACAACCCTGCCATGTATGAAAGGAAAAATTATGGTAAGCACTTTATTCATGAGTGTTTTTATCCCTGAGAATATGGTGGGAATGATGGTGAGTGGGGTGTTACTGGGTTGATGTATATAATCACCAGCATCACCATCATCACCACCATCACTGTCACCACCATCACCACTGCCACCGCCACCATCCCCACCACCATCACCACCATTGCTACCACTACTGCCACCATCGTTACCACCATGACCATTATTACCATCATCACCATCACCACCACCATCATCATTACCACCACCATCACCACCATCATCACTGCCACCATTACCACCTCCACCACCATCATCACTACCACCATTATCACCATCACCACCACCACACAACCACCGCCACCATCCTTTATTCATGAGTGTTTTTACTACTGAGAATACAGTGGGAATGATGGTGAGTGGAGTGTTACTGGGTTGATGTATATAATCAGCAGCATCACCATCATCACCACCGTCACTGTCACCACCATCACTGTCATCACTACCACCATCACCACAACCATCACCATAACCACTATCACCATCAGCATCACCACCACTGCCACCACCATCACCGCCACCATCCTTACTACCATTGCTACCATCATCACCATTACCACCACCACCACCACTACCATCATTGCCACCACCATTGCCACCACCACTGTCATCACTACCACCACCGCCACCATCACCACCACCACCATCACTACCACCACCATCACTACCACCACCACTACCACCACCACCACCACCACCACCATCATCACCATCACCACCACCTCCATCACCACCACCATCACCATTACCACAATCACCACCATCATCACCATCACCACCACCTCCATCACCACCACCATCACCATCACCATCACCACCATCATCACCACCACCACCATCTGTAACATTTTCCAAGCAGGTGTGGAGTAAGGAGGGCGGAGGATGCTTCCCAGGCGTCCAAGTCCCGGAGGTTCCTGGGAGCCTGCTTCCCTTCTCCTCCCCGACCTTGAATCTTAAGTAGCTGCTTCCCATAACCCGACCCAGCTGTCCCTCCTCTGCCCCCTGCTTTAGTCCAGCCAGCGGAGTCTTTTGGGATTAAGCACCCCATGCTTGTCACATACACTGGATGTTTTTTATTTTCTTTGAGTGATAAACATTGGATCTTTCTGAAAAATTTTCATCCCATATTTTTACACAATGTCGTCTGCGTAGACAACACATATGTACAAAATGAACAAATGCATTCTCCCTCAAATGCTTGCTAGAGATGAAGTACAAGATGGACAGACAGCAAGTTGGTCATTTGAACATGACCCGCTAAGACATGGCACGACTTTTCCCCATAAAACTTGGCCCGTGTTTGATAGCACAGTGGTGGGAAACAGTGATCTTGACATTTTACTTGTTGCTCTTGATCTGTTTGGTTTCTTCATGTGTATTCCTTTAAGGGGAGAAAACCCAGACTATAAAAGGGAAACAAGCAGTGTTTAACTAGGTTATCTTTTGTTCTTAGGGCATTTACTTGTTAGTATTCTCATCTTGAAATTGTCATAGAAATAGGCATTATCAAAATGCTGGAGAGTGTGCCCTGTTTAGTCTCAAAATCTCAGGTTTAAAAAAATGGCATGTCAGTTTCTTTTGGGCCATTCTTTGGCCATATTTGCTTGTTTGTGTATTATTGTATACTATACATACCATAAAATTGATCATCATCATTTTAAGTATATAGCTCAGTGTTATTAGGTACATTCACATTGTATCTGGCTTCTTTCACACTAGAGAGTACACTGAATGGCCAGATTATTATGACCACCTATAATTTCGTGCTGAAGTTGCTAGAGGGCCAAATCATTATAAACACAGAACTGGACAGGGCTATTCATCAGGCATGGTGTCAGATTCCTCGCATCACCTTTCAACATCTCATGGAGTCAATTGCCAGGAAGAATCACTGCAGTATTGAAGGCAAAAGGTGGCCCAATGAAGTACTGATGGGGTGGTCATAATAATCTGGCCGGTCATAATAATCTGGCCACTCAGTGTATATGCCCCACACAAAGGGTTAGCCACTTTCCAGATCCAACTGAATGTCGCCATTTAGGACTGCAGGCCCATTGCTGCCGGATCATGTAGTAGTAGTAGTAGTAATAGTAATAGTTATTGTTATTGTTTTCCTTGAGAAGCCACATATCTGGGTTTTTATGTAAGACCAGACGGTGACTAATTAAAAAATTTAAAATCTAGGGTGTGTCCACACATTCAGGATAAGCAAAATGTATCTTCGCGTGGAGGGATAAACCATGGTGAATGAATAGAAAGGACGTTTGCAAGGAAGAATCGAAGACACTGGGTCTTATTGAGGCGGGAGAGGAACGAACCAGTGATGGCCTCAGACTTCCGAACCTGGGTGGCTGGGAGATGGGGTGTCCCTGTGGCCGTCACGGCCGGGAAGGGGAGAAGAGACATCCGATTCTGTTGTGGACAAATCTGGGTTTTCAGAAGTGGAGGGATGTCCTCGGGGAGGAGGCCAGCAGGCAGACAGAAACATGGGCCTGGGGCCCGAGTTCCCACACATCTGGTTTTCGAATAAGAACAGGGACATTAAATCCTATTCAAAAAATGCCACTGTCTTCTTTAATTGCACACTCTAATTAAGGGAGAAAATAGAGGGGCAGAAAAGGTGGAGGAAGAGGCTGCTGGATACAGGGATACTAAGAGAAACAGAGAGAGACCCAGAAATGCAGGAAGGGAATGCCAGAGACCCTGACACACCCATGGAAGAGAGAGACATATCAGGGGGTTCTAGAGAAAAATAAATCTAGACAGATGCAAGTGATGAACTTGATTGAGCTGGCGTTTAACTGTGTGGCAACAGCCTCTTGTGGGTTTTAGGACATTGTCCCAGTAAATACTAATGATTTTTTTAAACTTGCATGTTTGCAGCTACAGGCACAAATGAGGCTCGTTGCTTCTTGGCAATTACCCCTTGGCCCCAGAAAATGAGATAAACAGCGATGCTCATCTTCTAGACCAGCCGTGGGCAAACTACGGCCCGCGGGCCGGATTCGACCCGTTTGAAATGAATAAAACTAAAAAAAAAAAAAAAAAAGACCGTACCCTTTTATGTAATGATGTTTACTTTGAATTTATATTAGTTCACACAAACACTCCATCCATGCTTTTGTTCCGGCCCTCCGGTCCAGTTTAAGAACCCATTGTGGCCCTCGAGTCAAAACGTTTGCCCACCCCTGCTCTAGAGTAAAATGCTCAGCCAGTTTCTAAGTTGTGTGTCAAAGACATAGTAGCTATCCAAGGAATACTTCCAGTTTAATTAGCAAACAGAACATTGACACATTAGAGTGACTTAAAGCCTTAACAAGCAAATATGTATATGTGAGAGAAAAATTTAAAGAAATTTATTGATTGATTTTGAGAGAGAGAGAGAGAGAGAAACACTGATTTGTCGTTTCTCTTATTTGGTCATGCATTGTTCATTCTTGTATGTGCCATAGCCGGGGATCGATCTCTTATTTGGTCATGCATTGGTTCATTCTTGTATGTGCCATAGCCGGGGATCGAACCTGCAGCCTTGGTGTATTGAGACGATGCTGTAACCAACTGAGTTGCCCGGCCAGGGACTATCTGAGAAAATGAATACTCAGTAAAACTCACTGATCAAGAGGCGATAGATGACAGATGCATAGTAGAGAAGGGCTAGAATCGAGTGGGACTAAGCAGGTAAGACTAAGGGGATAAGGGAAGACTAGGAATTAATTGGGGGGATGAATAAATAGACATTTACACTGGAGGGCAAAAGGGCTTTCTCCCCACGGCACCCCCAAATCTGGGAGCCGGTTCTCCCCTGTGCCCAGGGGCGCTGGGTCCCACGGCCGGCCCCAGTCTCACACCCGTGCGTTTTCTCCCCATCCCCGGCCCCTCCGCAGGCCTCGGTTGGAAACCATGGCTTTTCCAGAGTCAAAAGCCAGAGCACAAGGCACCTATTCACCCTGCCGGGTTTGAAATTCTCCTCCGAAATTCCTCTAACGGCAGGCAAACGCCTTCTCGCCAGTACACTGTGCATCTTTTCAAATTTCAGACATAAACAGCAGCGTGGCCCCACCTGGCAACCCCCTCTCGCTCCCCTGATAAAAATAGAAAGGGCCGAGGTGGGGAGGGCCAGGGGCACAGTGGGGGGCTTGTGGATGAGCTGTTTGGCATGGGTGTTCCTCACCCTCTCTGCCTATTTTGAGGAGGGGTGTCTCTCCGGGGAGCGTCGAGCTGGATTCTCCAGGGGGTTTGTCATCCCTGGCACCTTGGCCCCTGCCATTCCGGGCCCAGGACACAGCTCTGCGGTTGTGTGTTTAACTCGGTGTCCCGGGGAGAAACACGTTTACCTGCGGTCGTTGGCTTGGGCGTGGGTGTCCGAACTCTGGCGGCGGCGGGGGGATGGAAAAAGCGGTCGGGGAGCAGCTCATTTGCAGAGGCCATGGGGCGTGAAGACGTTCGTGGGTCACCCGGTTGCACGTGGCGGAGTCCTGGGTGTCGTGTGAGTTTAAATCAAGACGGGTTGCCCTGACCAGTTTGGCTCAGTGGATAGAGGGCCACCCTGCGGACTCAAGGGTCCCAGGTTCGATTCTGGTCAAGTTCATGTACCTTGGCTGTGGGCATGTCCCAGTAGGGGATGTGCAGGAGGCAGCTGATCGATGTTTCTCTCTCATCGATGTTTCTAACTCTCTATCCCTCTTCCTTCCTCTCTGTAAAAAATCAATAAAATATATTAAAAATAAAAAGACAGGTGAAGGGCCTTTAGAGGCAACGAGGTGTTACTGGTGAAGGAGCGGGGGTGAGCGAGAAGGACGGGGTCCACCTGGCAAGTCCACTGAGTATGGGCCTGTGAGACCAGTTGGGGTTCCAGATGCACCGTCCACCGGCAATGTGACCCCGGGCCTCAGTTTCCCCCTCAGTAAACGTGGGACCTGCTGCTACTTTGCTAACAGCCACCCGGTGCCTTCTGGTCGCACCCAGAACACCCGACTCCCTCACCTCCACCTCCTCTTCTTCCCACGGGCTCCCTTCCGCTTACCCTTTGAGCTCCATCTCATCTTCAGTTTGCACCTTAATTATCAGAGTGGCCTATGCCTGAGCACCCCAACTTCTCCGTCTTCCTCCGTCTCTATTACAGCACCTTGTTCCTTCTCTCCCTAGCCCCGTGGCCGGCAAACTGCGGCTCGCGAGCCACATGCGGCTCTTTGGCCCCTTGAGTGTGGCTCTTCCTAAGCTTTAGGAGTATCCTCATTAAGTTCATAACAATGTACCTACCTGTATAGTTTAAGTTTAAAAAATTTGGCTCTCAAAAGAAATTTCAATCGTTGTACTGTTGGTATTTGGCTCTGTTGACTAATGAGTTTGCTGACCACTGCCCTAGCCTGGTCCACAGCCTGCTGGTGTGTAGTTTTATCTGTTTACTTGTGTAGTGGCCTCCTCCCTCTCTCACCAGACTGAGTGCCTCTCTCTCTCTCTCTCTCTCTCTCTCTCTCTCTCTCTTTCTCTTTCTTTCTCTCTCTCTCTCCACCCCTACCCTCAACATTACAGTCCTTGGGAAATGCACTATAGAGGGTAGGCATGCCATGTCCAGTTAACCTGTGATCTTCTGGAAAGAGGGGAGGGCAGCCTCCTCCTTCTGACTCTTCCTCACCAGGTGTGCAGGACCCAGAGGCCCCACTTACGACATGTTTTGGGCCCGAGGCCCCGTGGCTTCCTGATGGCATTATTCCTCGCCTCCTGGGACCAGATCTTGGAGGCTACTCAGCTTTCCGAACATGGCTGTGGCCCTGCAGATGCAAACGTTCAATCCCGGGACCCCTCGCAGGCTTACCTGCTCTTGTTAGTGGGGAGCTCTGATCGCTCCCTAAAGGTGATACAAGCAAAGAATGGAGTGTCTTGTGTGGCGAGAGCAAGGATGCAGGGAGGTGTTCCGGGAGCCCACAGGTTCCAGTGACCTCAGTTCATGACAAGTGATACACAAAGAGCCTGCTACCGAGGTACCTGCCCTTGACCAAAATCGGTCAGTCTTTTAAATGTTAGTTATTTAAATGTGTGTATAGAGGTACCTCCCTGTGGTTTCAGTTTGCATTTCCCTGATGACTATAACGTTGAACATTTTTTGTTGTCTGTATCAGCCATTTATACGTACAACACCCTAATATTAGCGGAAGATCAGCAAGTACAACGGGTCACTTTATTTCTCGAACTATCTAAATAGGAACCGAATTGTATTTAGTGTAAAGTGTAGGTCAGTCAGGCGGAAGGTTGTCGACTTACTGACATCCTCCATTTTTATTTTCTTCACTCTGAAGGGTTAAAAACCGAACATAATTCTTCTAATGTTATTGCACAGTTCCTAGCAGCCGAAGTCTTGCCATTGGAAAATACCGAACGCTTCATGAATTCGCATGTCAGCATTGCACAGGGGCTGTGCTAATCTCTGTATCATTCGAGTTTTACTGTATGTACACTGTTAGCCTTTTTTAAATTTTATTTTTAAAGTTTTTAAACTAGGTTTTTATTGGGAGAGGAAAGGAGAGGAGGAGGGAGAGAGAAACATTGATGTGAAGCATTAGGGATCGAGCCCTCAACCCAGGCATGTGCCCTGACTGGGAATCGAACCGTGACCTTCTGGTTCATAGGTCAACACTCAACCACCGAGCCACACTGGCCGGGCCCAAAAGTCCTGATTTAACAGGCCTCCCCTCCCCGCAAGGTCTTCCCCCAACTAAGGGCTGGTGATTCTTTGCTTAAGAACAGTGGATACATCCCCTCCTTTTCATTCATGTGTTCATTAGACACCAAACGACTGAGTCTTCTAGTGAACAATGAGGTGCACGTCTTGAGCAATTATTTGGTGGAGGCAGAGATACCCAAACCGGCCAGTGCAGCCCCATGTGTGGGTACAGCCCCATGAGTGGGTACAACCCCATGAGTGGGTACAGCCCCATGTGTGGGTACAGCCCCATGAGTGGGTACAGCCCCATGTGTGGGTACAGCCCCATGTGTGGGGTGCAGATGGGGGGTCTACAGAGCCTGTGGGAAGAGTGGGTGCATCTGGTGGTCCTGGGTGCCACTGTGGATGCTGCAGTTTGGGGACCTCTCTTTGTCCTACAGTGACACCCCCTCCATGCCGGTTAGAGTCTGAACAAGAGGCTCCTTCTTGAGCTTACGACGTCACGTCACGTTCCCCATGGACGAGGACTCTCTGGCTTTGTTTTGGGGTGGCCACGTCACGCTGTCTCCACACGCCCTGCCCTAGTGGAAAGTTCCGGTCTCTGGAGGTGCAGAGGCAAGGCCACTCCGTTGGCCCCTGTTGGCGCCCTGTGACCGCCAAGCTGTCCGCCTCACTTGGGCTTGGTCCACCCTGCCCTGTTTGTTTGCCGTCTGGGTTGCTCCTCTTCGTCAGACGGACTGTCCCTCCTGCCCAAGTTTCACATCACACCTGGAGCCCTTGGCCTTCCTCCCCTGCCCTCCCCCCACCCAAGCAGGGCTCCTGGGGAGGTGGTGCAGCCCAATTGCTCAAGATGTGCAAACCCAGCTAAAAGGGCAGGGCAGCCAGGCCCCACGATACTGACCACTCTCAGCTTGACGCGGTGTCCTCCTGGCCTGCGCGAGAGCCTTGCAGGTCTGCAGGACAGGAGAACCTGTGTGTCCTTCTCCAGAATGGATGGGACGGCTGCCCCTGGACCTGGGTACGGTCTGCGTGTTGTGGGGAGGCAGCTGTGCTGGGTCTGGAATGGCTCGAAAGCGGTGGTTCGCAGCTCGGGCTGCCCCCGAGGGTCACCTGCAGGACTTGGAGAGCACCTGTTGCCCAGGCTGCATCCAGACCCATTCAACCAACATCTCTGGAGGTGGGAACTGGGCAGCGGTATTTTTTAAAAAATATATATTTTTATTGATTTCAGACAGGAAGGGAGACGGAGAGAGAGAGGGAGAGAGAAACATTAGTGATGAGAGAGAATCATGGATGGGCTGCCTCCTGCACACCCCCTACTGGGGATCGAGCCGGCAACCTGGGCATGTGCCCTTGACTGGAATGGAACCCAGGACCCTTGAGTCCACAGGCCAATGCTCTATCCACTGAGCCGAACTGGCTAGGTCAGCAGCGGTATTTTTTAAGTTCCCCAGGTGATTCGTGCTTACTCCTATGTGTGAAAGCTGCATCCCTAAAGGGACCAATACACCTTAGCCAGTTTGGCTCAGTGGATAGAGCGTTGGCCTGCGGACCAAAGAGTCCCGGGTTTGATTCCGGTCAAGGGCATGTACCTTGGTTGCAGGCTCGATCCCCAGCTCTGGGCGTGTGCAGGAGGCAGCCAAATCAATGTGTCTCTCTCACTTCGATGTTTCTACCTCTCTGTCTCTCTCCCTCCCTTCCATGCTCTCTAAAAATCAGTGGAAAAATATCCTCAAAATATCCAACAAAAAGGGACCAATAACCAGTGATCCGAGGTGAGGCCAAGCACGAGGGTCTGCAACGAACCCGATTCACCTCTCTGGCCAACGCTCTCTGTTCTGTTTCGTTTTTGATGAAAATTATGGGGGTATCACCCCCCTTTCTTGAAATTGCTATTCCAGGCTTGATTCATACTCTCCCAGTGTCCAGTTCTAAGATCACCTGGTGGGTGTAGGATATACTTTCTCTGGCCGGGGAACAGGGTGCAGAGGACGGAGGGTTTGCCCGGCTGTGGCCTTAGTCACCAGCGTGCTGCTGTGATGTCTCGGGCGGTGATGACTGGCGCGGCAGGGCGGTAAGTTGGACTGAGACTCAGGGGAGCTGGTTCACCGGGTGGCAGCACTCTCTAGCTTCACCTGTGCCCACCTCACCCACTCACAACCTCATTCTCACCTTGAGCTTGTCATTCCCGCAGGTCCCGGAATCAGGCGTCCTGCTCCCCGGCCCCAGGGGCCTCTCCTCCCATCTACCTTCAGCCCATCTCTACACACTCTCTGGGATCTCCGCCTTTTCCCGCTCCGTCCCTCTTACCCAGCCTGTCATTTCGGCAACACTCCTGCGCCCTCACACCATGTTTCACAGAGAAAATGGAAGCCTTTGCTGAAATTCTGCAACTCCCAACCCACCGGCATCCCCTCTCATCCTCTCCTGGGCCTTCTCAATGTTATTGAGGCGCCTCCCTCCCCGTCTTCTCACCTGGGGCACCCATGCCTTCCCCCCGCATCTTCTCACGACCTCATACTGCTGATCCCTTCTCTCTTCTGTAGAAGTAGCTCTGGCGGGTTTTACCTGGAGCTCCCGCGTTTCCAAATCTGGTGAATTTTGTGGTCTTCTTGACCTCTCGGCAGCAGGAGGCATAGTTGACCACACCCCGCCCTTGGCTGTCTCCAGCTTTCCTTCTGCATCTCTGCTCTCTGCCTCTCTACCCCTGTCTCTTTTGTCGAGTTATTCTTTGTTCAGGAACCGTTAACTGTAGACATCCCTAGAGTAGGGAGCCAATAACGTTCTTCAACGCTCTGAATATTTCAGCACCGCTGGGGTGGGTTGCCAGGGATGCATTAGTGCAGTGGTTCTCAACCTTCCTAATGCCGCGACCCTTTCATACAGCTCCTCATGCTGTGGTGACCCCCAGTTTCATTGTTACAAATTGAACATAATGAAAGCATAGTGATTCATCACAAAAGCAATGTAATTATATATGTGTTTACCGATGGTCTTAGGCGACCCCTGTGAAAGGGTCGTTCGACCCCCAAAGGGGCCGCGACCCACAGGTTGAGAACCGCTGCGTTGGTGTGATTCTGGACAGATACAAGCAGCATGGCGGCCCGGCCACGCCTGCGCGTCCCTCCATTTGCAGGGCAGGAGCACAGTTCTGCCGATGAGAGCTCAGCGCAGTTGTCATGGTTGCAGCCGAGTCTTTCACGTGACAAGTGGCTGTATCAGGGGAAGTGGCGGCGGCGGCGGCGCTGCTACATCTCTTACCGAGTGTCCGTCCCTTCAGCAGTGTCAGCTCTACGAGACACGGTTAGTCTCTCAGGGAATGCAACCTGATGACTTTGTCAGGTGCGTGTCTGTGACTTTCTCATTTTTAGTTTGAGGAGCTGTAGCAACCATTTTTTTGGCTTTTTAAGAGCTTATAATATGCACATTTTTAAATATTTATTTATTTATTTATTTTTGTTAATCGTCATCCGAGGATATATATTTTTTCCCATTGATTTTTAGGGAGAGTGGAAGAGAGAGGGAAAGGCAGAGAGAAACATCGATGTGAGAGAAACACATTAGTTGGTTGTCTTCTGCATGTGTCCCAGCCAGGACATGGGCCAGGGAGGAGCCTGCAACCGTGGTACATGCCCTTGACCGGAATCGAACCCAGGACCCTTTGGTCCGCAGGCCGACGCTCTATCCACTGAGCCAAACCAGCTAGGGCATAATGTGTACATTTTATTTTTAAAATATATTTTATTGACTTTAGAGAGGAAGAGAGAGGGGGAAAGTGCTAGAAACATCAATGATGAGAGAGAATCATTGATTGGCTGCCTCCCTCATGCCTCTTACTGGGGATCGAGCCCGCAACCCCGGCATGTGTCCTTGGCCAGAATCGAACCTGGGACCCTTCATTCTGCAGGCTGACGCTCTATCCATTTAGCCAAACCAGCTAGGGCATAATGTGTACCTTTTAAACATTTGTCTCCTTTTCCTTTAAGAAAGCACTAGTTAAATGGCCCCATCAGGGGTGGCAGGGGCGAAACAAGTGCAAAGGGCACAGGATTTAAGGGGGCACTCACTTCGCCACCCTGAGAATAAACGCCGCCTTAAATTGACCCCCTGCATGCCTCCCCTGTCTCCCTCTAGTCCGCTGCCTGGGCACCGTGACACCATAGAAACATTTTTTCCCCATAAGACACAATAAGGTAAATAGTTTTTATAAACCCATGAATAAATGAAGAGAGAGACCTGGGCTCTTCCATCCATACCACTTGGCAGTGTGGCTCATTCAAATCGAACTGTGGTCTAAGTATAGAGTAAACACTGCACTTTGAAGACTTAACTATGTGTAACAAAAGAACATAAGGATGTCCTTAAAGTGTTTTACATTGATCAGATATTAAAAGGATGATATTATTCAGTTAAGTAAAATGTACTATTTCATTTAGTTCCACCTATTTCTTTTTACTTTTGAAAAAAAAAGTTGCCACTAAATTTTTAAAATTCCATAATGTAGTTCACATCCTATTTCTGTTCCACAGAAATCAAGTGGAAGACCTTGAGTTTGGCTGGGAATAGCTTAACAATGATAGGAGATAAACTGTCCTTTAATCTGTAGCCAGTGCAATTTCAATCATGTGGGGTGTATGTGTGTGTATGTAACTTAGAAAAATCTGTATATAGAAAAGCCTAAGTGACCGTTATGACTGAATGACTAGAACAACCATTTGACCAGTCGCTATGATGCGCACTGACCACCAGGGGACAGATGCTCAACACAGGAACAGCTGCCCCTGGTGGTCAGTGCGCTCCCATAGCCAAACCCCCCATGGCCCCTCCCCCCTGCTACCCGGTCCTCCCCCCCATAAGGCCCTGATTGGGGGGTCAGCCAGCCAACCTCCTGGGGTTCCTCCCTCTGGCTGGCCGGCTGGCCGGCCCCCCTGATAGGCCTCAACAACCTGCCAGGCCAAGGGACCCCACCTGTGTATGAATTCATGCACCGGGCCTCTAGTGGTAAAACAAAAGTCTCTGAGATGGGCAGTGTACAGAGGTGAAACCTGAATGCCTAAGAACTTTTTGTAGAGGTACTTTACCTCAATAGACATAAGAAAAGTAAATAAACCAAAAAGTAGTAGCATTTTATCTTCAAATACTGGCCATTGTTAGCAAGTTGGATAACATCAAGTGCTGGTAAGATGGTGAGGAACGGGATCCCCCATGTCCTGTTGGTGAAAGCGTGAATGGGTTACGGGCATTCTGGAAACCAGTCGGCGATATGGGGTGGAACCAGGTGAAGATCTTGCAGGTCAGCCCAAATCCCGGACCTAGAAGCCCAAGAATTTCTTGCAAAGATCCATAAAAGGGTATGTACATGGGTGCCTGTCACTACGTTATTGTGGTCGAAAGGAGGAGGAGGCACCCAGGTGACCATCACCAGGCAAACGGACCCGTGTTGTGGGGGTGAGTGCGGGACTACTGTGCAGGGTCCTGTATAGAAGGGCCGTATGGCAACATGGAGACACCTTCCAAAAAAGTTAGAAATACGTTGAACCTTTCACAGGAGCACGGATACAGGGTATCTCCCCAACATGTATGCACACTTTAACAGCTGATAGCTCAATTTTGAAAATTAGTTGTATTTTAATAAACACCACCTTTACAATTATTCAAAATGTGTGTATACATTTTGGGGGGCACCCTATATAAGTGAAAATCACAGCCCTAGCAGGTGTGGCTCAGTGGATAGAGCGCCAGCCTGTGGACTGAAGGGTCCTGGGTTCGATTCCAGTCAAGGGCACAGGTCCGGGTTGCAGGCTCGATCCCCAGTACAGGGCGTGCAGGAGGCAGCCGGTCCATGAATGCCTCATCATTGATGTTTCTCTCTCTCTCTCTGAAATCAGTAAGAATATACTTTAAAATGCACACCT
>NW_006285487.1:645743-647142 GCF_000327345.1 Myotis davidii
AAGAAAATCACATATACTCACCTTAATACAGTGGTTCTCAATCTTCCTAATGCCGTGACCCTTAATACAGTTCCTCATGTTGTGGTGATCCCCAATTTCATTGTTACAAATCAAACACAATGAAAACATCGTGATTAATCACAAAAACAATATGTAATTATATATGCGTTTTCCGATGGTCTTAGGCGACCCCTGTGAAAGGGTCGTTAGACCCCCAAGGGGTCGCGACCCACAAGTTGAGAACCACTGCCTTCATAGTTTCTCAAAGGCACACGTATGTCGAAGAACGTGTATTAAACACATTTGCGTGTGGTTGTCAATGTGAACGAACAGGAATGGATTGGGGAGGGAGAGGAAGGGGAGGAGGAGAAGGGGGCCCTGTGTGAGCAATGCTATGTATGACCTCTCCTTTGGGGGGACCTGAAATCCAAACATAAAAATAGAATAAAATAAAAGGATAGAGATGCCCTGACCAGTTTGGCTCAGTGGCTAGAGCGTCGGCCTGTGGACTGAAGGGTCCCAGGTTCGATTCCAGTCAAGGGCATGTGCCTTGGTTGTGGACACATCCCCAGTAGGTCGTGTGCAGGAGGCAGCTGATCAATGTTTCTCTCTCATCGATGTTTCTAACTCTATCCCTCTCCCTTCCTCTCTGTAAAATAATCAATGAAATATATTTAAAAAAAAAGATAGAGATTTCACCAAGGTGCCAACGTACTTGACTGGATCCAGAACATAGTTCGTTCCCTTGTCTTCTGGGGAGACTCCTGGGTACCCCACTTTTTTTCTTCTTCTCTCTCACAAAGAGGTGCTTGCCTGTGGCCTCACAGGGTACCAGGCGTATGTGAGGCTCTGTGAGCCTGCGTGGGGAGGACAGAACAGACTGAAACCCACACCCCCCCAACCCCCCCACCCCACCCCGAGGGGGTGGCCCGCTTCCCTGGTCCGGCCCGGGAGGCACCTCGGCCAGGCAGGCCGCTTGCGAGACACAGCGGGGTCTCTGTGCAGGCCTGAGGTAGCCCAACGGGAGCGGGGCGCTCCTCCCGGGCCGGGGAGAATGGCCTTCTCTGTGTGCGCTTGTTTGCTTTGGTTTCGGGCTAAAAAAAAAATGATTTCACACATAATTAGGGCTGTGGCAGCGAGATTGTGTGCGAGGTGCTTTTACTGGAAATATCAAGAGGAGGGACAAGGGAGGGCTGTGTTCCTCTCCCCGCCGCGGGGGCTGGAGGGAGGAGGAGGAGCCCAGCGGCTCCAGGGGCCGGGACAACAGGCAGTGTTCAGGCCAGGGGCGCAGCTCTCAGGCAGCCCGGCCCAGCTGTGCCGGCTGAGGTTGGCTGTGGAGGTGGGCAGTGTGTGGGGTGTGCACTGGGGGATGGGGGTGGGGGAGAGGGAGAGGTGGGCA
>NW_006285487.1:647203-649199 GCF_000327345.1 Myotis davidii
CGTCCTCAGAGAAAGAAGAGTTGGGGGTGGGGGCAGGTAAAGGGTGAAGGAGGAGGCAAGGGGGAGAGGTGCAGGCCACAGGGGAGGCTGAGGGCTGGGGGACGCGACGTGGCAGGAGGGAGCCAGCGCACACGTCCACCCGTGTCTGCGCGGGGAGCTGGCCCACGGGAGCAGCCCTCAGCCGGGCCTTGGGGGACCCGGTTCTAGTCCTGACTCTGGATGTATTCCGGCAGGTCTCTGGGCCTCTCTGGGCCTCATGTTAGAGTCCATGAGACTTGGGCTGTAACAGCAGCCTTTGCAGAATAATATAGTCCAGTGGTCGGCAAGCTGCGGCTCGCGAGCCACGTTCGGCTCTTTGGCCCTTTGAGTGTGGCTCTTCCACAAAATACCACGTGCGGGCGCGCACGTACAGGGCGAAGTTGACTTAAAACTCTAAGTAAAGTTTATCAGGATAAATTTAGGGAACGTTGTGGAGTGAAAGAAGATGTAGTGTCGAGGATGGAGAAAGGTGTGTGGAGATGGTGTGGACGTACAGAGAGTATGAACGAAAGGAGATAGAGAAATAAGTAAACAAGACGAGTGTGGATGGGAGAGTTGGAAGGGGTCGACCTCAGCGAACGTACCTCCATCAGATTGCGGACGTTTTTAGCAAAGGCCAGCTTAGGAGCACCCTGATTAAGTGAATAACAATGTACCTACCTGTATAGTTTAAGTTTAAAGAATTTGGCTCTCAAAAGAAATTTCAATTGTTGTACTGTTGATATTTGGCTCTGTTGGCTAATGAGTTTGCCGACCACTGATATAGTCCATCGGGGAAAAAAATAAAAGGTTTGGGGAGCACCAGATACTCTCTATTCCTCTTGGAGATGCACAGTGTACATTGTATGTGAAAAGGCCGCAGTAAAATCAAACTCTTGTTTTCCTTGGAATTTGGCTAGCGAAATGCGTTCCAAAACATTTAATTACAGGAACAAACCTACCTCTCCCTTTTTTGCATAATATCTATTAACACCTTGTGTGTTCCAGGGCGACGGCTGCATTAGAAACCATCCAGAACTCAGTGGCATTAAACAAACATGCTCACAGATGCGCTGGGTCAGACCTCCGAACAGGACACAGAGGGGATGGTTTGTCTCCACTGCAAGCTGTTCGGGGCCTCATCTGAAAAGACTTGAAGACTAGGTGGCGAAGTGGGGGCAGCGAGGTGGGGAGGGGGGAGCTCTTTAAGGCTGGAAACAGTCTTCACGCACGTGCCCGGCAGGTGATGCTGGGTGTGGTTGGGGCCTTAGCTGGGCTGTGAGCTGGAACATCTCCGTGTGGCCTGTCCGTGTGCCTCAGGTTTAGCAGCCTCTGGGTCGTCGGAGTCTTTACCTGGTGGCTCAGGGCTCCAAGGCTGGGTTCCAAGACACCCAGGGAGAAGCTATTATTGGCCTTTTTTTAAAAAATATATATTTTTTTATTGATTTCAGAGAGGAAGGGAGAGGAATAGAGATGGAAACATCAATGATGAGAGAGAATCATGAATCGGCTACCTCTTGCACGCCCCACACTGGGGATCGGGCCTGCAACCTGCCCCAACCGGGAATCAAACCGCAACCTCCTGGTTCCTAGGTCAACGGCTCCGGATGGGCTGTTACTGGCCTTTTATGACTTAGCTTTGGGTGTCAAAGTGACATGAAGGAGAGCACGTGGGATGGGAGAGATTGTCGTCATTGTGGGACGATACAGTCTGCCACACTCTGTTCCCACAGAATTCTCTTGTTCTGAATCCATCCACCCAGATACAGCCTTAGTGATCAGCATCCCTTATGCCGATTAATTACTTGAGAGAGACTACTGAGCACACAAGAAATCGTCTTCGAGTTGAAGGATGAATAGAGCAGCGGTTGCCAACCTTTCGGACCTCACGGGCCACCAGTGGTCCACGGACCATGGTTGGTGACTGCTGGCATAGAGGTTAGCTAGGTGACAGGGAGGCGGAGCGGGGGAGCCACTT
>NW_006285487.1:659752-671561 GCF_000327345.1 Myotis davidii
TTCTGGGCTTTGGGTGCCAAAGTGACATGAAGGAGAGCATGTGGGATGGGAGAGCTTGTCCTGGTCATTGTGGGACGATACAGTCTGCCACACTCTGAGAAATGGTGTGGTAAAGCTCTGAGGACGTCTAAGGACGTCTGAAATCTGACATTCCACCAGGACTTCGTCCTCTGGGTCCCACACCCCTATTCTCTCTCTCACACTCAGGCCCAAACGGCCACTTCCAAGCACCTCCATGCTGCCCCGGCCTTGCTCCTCCCCGGCCATGTGGTCCCCCTGCCCCTGTAGAACCTCACAGGCTATAGAAAGCCAGTGCGACCCACCATCTCTTTGTTGTTCAGATTCTGAAATCTCTTTGGGTTGACTTCATTTCTTTCTAGGATTGACCCACCTCTTGTTGAAGGTCCGCCTCCTCTCTGCTTCGGGGAGGCCATCTTTCCGTGGCCACCCCCTGGAATTTTACCCAGGTTTCCCCACTTCTAAATGCATGTTCTTTCCCACAGAATTCTCTTGTTCTGAATCCATCCACCCAGATACAGCCTTAGTGATCAGCATCCCTTATGCCGATTAATTACTTGAGAGAGACTACTGAGCACACAAGAAATCGTCTTCGAGTTGAAGGATGAATAGAGCAGCGGTTGCCAACCTTTCGGACCTCACGGGCCACCAGTGGTCCACGGACCATGGTTGGTGACTGCTGGCATAGAGGTTAGCTAGGTGACAGGGAGGCGGTGAGGGGGAGCAACTTCCCAGTGTAGGGCAAGATGCTGAGGTAACAAGGAAGAAGGCAAACTCCAGGCGTTTGAACACGGTCTGAGGTTGGGGGGTGGGGGACCATGGTGCAGAGATGTGAGATGCAGCTCCCGGAATAAACCATTCGGCGTCTTGGTTGAAGACTTGGGTCGAATCGTTCTCTCTGAAGCTCTTGGGTTTTATCGTAAGAATAACCAGAAGGAGAGTTTCAGGGAGGAACGGGACTTGAGGATGATTTCCAGTTTGAAAAGACACGTCTGTCATAGCTGGCGAGTGGACACGGTGTGAAGAGAGACCGCTGGGAGGTGATCTTGGTGTTGACACAGAGATGGAAGCTCACCCTGTCATCCCGGGGGATGGATGGCCTGGGGCAGATATGTCGCAGACAGGGCCTGGCGTTGGCGATGGCATTGTGCTTTCTCCGTCAGAGGGAACCCTGGGGAAGGGCCAGGGTCAGCTAGCTCTGAGCCGGTTGTCAAGGAGGCAGTTGGATATAAGGACCTGGGATTCAGGGAGAAAGCCCAGGCCAAATACCTAAGCAGCGCAGTGAGCACCTTGTCAAGGGTGAGCAAAAGCTGTGGAGAGGACGGCTTTGCCCAGGGGAAGGGTACAGAGAGAGGAGAAAGGACCGGAGACTGAGGCGGTGCCGGGTGATTCGTAAGAATTCTAAGTTAACACCTTCTCAGCTTCAGAACCTTTACAAGCCCTGGCTGCTTTGGCTCAGTGGGTAGAGCATCGGCCTGCGGACGGAAGGGTCCCGGGTTCGATTCTGGTCAAGGGCACATGCCTGGGTTGCAGGCTCGATCCCCAGTAGGGAATGTGCAGGAGGCAGCTGATCAATGATTCTCTCTCACCATTGATGTTTCTATCTCTCCCTCTCCCTTCCTCTCTGAAATCAATAAAAAAAGTTTTTAAGCATACCTGATCCACTCTTTACTATGATAGTTACATGAGGATTTGCCGTGGCTGGTGTGGCTCAGTGGTTGAAGGCCATCCTGTGCGAGATTGTTGGTTTGGGCACATACCCAGGTATCCCCAGTAGGGGGTGGGTGGGATGTGTAGGAGGCAGCAGCTCAATGTTACCCTCTCACATTGATGTTTCTCTCCCTCTCTCAAATCAATAATAAAAACATATTAAGACAAATAAAAACATCCATCCAAAAACAAAAAAAAAAACAGAAATGAGGATTTAGTAGCTCCAACCCTCCCAACAAATTTAATAGTCAACTCTCAATATTCTGTTTTAACCCCGGGTCCTTCCTGTCCCCTGTTTGTTTATGTTCCAATTTATTTTATCGGTATGGGCTCTTGAGTTTCTATTTTTCCCAAGGATTTCTAATTCATGACTGTGCTTAACTAATTACTTTGTTGCTCTAGGCTTAGTCAGTGGCTGTCCCTTCAGGCTGGTCCTTATGATTTGTGCCCATCATTTTTTGAGCACTTACTTCCTGGCATAGCAAGATGTTCCGGGCTAATCTCGTAGCCAACCAGGCCCCAGGATTGGGACCGTATTTTTCTGTAACCAGTTAACTGCCACGCGTCCAAAACGGAAACCATCCCCATTGCTTCCATATACGCTGGAATATTTACCAATTTAAGTTACCACGATTTTCTTTACAAGCCCAGAGATGTCGCCAACAAGTCTGATCTTAAATTTGGGCGGCCAGAGTTGATGTGCAAGGTAAGTTACCAATTTTCTTTACAAGCCCAGAGATGTCGCCAACAAGTCTGATCTTAAATTTGGGCGGCCAGAGTTGATGTGCGAGGTTTGCGGCTGTAGATGCGCGTGACATACAAAGGGTTAAGGCACCCTGGTTCCTTTTAGTGAAGAGATCAAACCCTAAGCACTAGGTGTGCTCATTGCTACTGGGGTGCCTTTGCTTCTGGGAATTGTGGCATATCTAAAGGGTGTCCCAAAATTCATACAAGATTTGAATTTTGCGTGAGCATTAACAACAACAAATAAAAGGCTAATTTTACTTGATTTATTGAATCAGATTCTAATATCTGTTGCCCTTTGATTTCAATCCATCCCCTAGAAAGGATACACACAGCAGTCATAAGATGACTCTGAGAATCGGGGGAATTCAGCTTACCACTAAACATTTTAAGTAGAAAATGAAAGCATCTATTGCGTCTCACTAGAACTGAAAATTGGAGAATAAGTGCTAAAAAGTCTACTTTCTGGTAAAGTGAGATTTATAAAATATTGGAAATCTGCTAAAGCATTGTTTTCCTTGTTGCTGGCAGCCGGGGAAAGGAAGGCCTACTCTTGCATGAATCTTCATGCATCGGGCCTCTAGTTTAACATAAAAATACAACATAGTAGAATTATGCTCTCCACCAAGAATGACGGGGTTATAAGATTGTATTCTCTCATAGTGCTCTGTGGTTTTGTCCGGGGGCATTGAAGCTATGGTCCTCTTCCATCCATCCTGGCAGTGGGTATCAGAGCCGCATCGGGGGAGAATTTCACAGGTCTTCGTTTGAAGCACGTTGAGGTTGTAAAGACCAACCCAGAGGACCCTTGTTGCTGCACCCGAGTTCCCCATGCCAGCCACCTCCTGATGACAGGGTCAGCATTTGAATAGCATGGGTTACACAAGTCCGCCTTCAGCCGCAAATGCCCCGTATTGTTTACCCAAGAACAAGCTCCTCTCTGTGACCTTGTCGCCCCGGCCCGGAGCTGACCAGACACGCTGCCCTTCCCCATCTGGTCTCCCAACAGTAGGTCATTCTTTGGCTCCTTTGAGCTTCTCCCTTTGCCTGTAAACAGTTGTAAAACACGCGGCCCCTCCTGAGCTCAGCCCAGTCCGCGCTGGAGAACAGCTCAGATGGGCTTTGATGCTGAAGGTGACCCCAGTCTAGTGTTTGGAGAGAAAACGTTCATGTGTCATCTTGTTATGATTACAGCCTAGATACAGTTGTTAAAGCTGCGGCCTCATTCTCTGACCCGCAGCACCCTGGCCCTCGGAAGCCTACACATCTTCTGTAGGTTTTCCCCAGGGGAGTGGGCCCCTATGCCCCGGGCTGCCCTGCAGGTCTTACCACTGGGTAGAGGTTGGTATTGGGTTTTGAGGAATGAGGCGTTGGGGCTCGGGAGGTAGGTATTAAAGCAGCCAGTTACAAGGAGCATCTTTGAGTCAGTCAAGAAGCCTTTATTGCCCTAGCTGGATTTGCTCAGTGGATAGAACGTCAGCCTGGGGACTAAAGGGTCCCAGGTTCGATTCCGGTCAAGGGCATGTACCTTGGTTGCGGGCACATCCCCATTAGGGGGCGTTCAGGAAGCAGCTGATCAGTGATTCTCATCATTGATGTTTCTATCTCCTTCTCCCTCCCTCCCTGAAATATACCGTATTTTTCCGGGTATAAGACATTATTTTTTTTCTAAAATCATTAGACTGAAAACCAAGGGGTGCCTTATACACGGAAGTCAGCCAAGGAGGGAGCCTCGTTTGTGCATAGCTTGCAAAATTCAAATGGAATGTAATCAGCTTTGCAAAAGAGCATGGAGATAGAGCTGCAGAGAGACAATTTGGACCTCCTCCCATTGAGTGTAGGATCAGGCAGCGGAGAAAACAGGAAGAACAACTTCTTAAGATGCCAAAAAAGAAGAAGGCCTGAAGAGGAAAACCAGCAAAATGTTTAAAATATCGATTTCTTAATTTTGGGTTGGAAAAGTGGGGGGCGCCTTATACATGGACAAATATGGTGTGTGTATATATATTATGAAGCTTTTATTGAGTTACAGCCCTGTGCTGGGAGTAGTGGGAGACAGACTAAGTCCAATTCCAGCCTTAAGGAGCCTTTATTTTATGGGGAAACATGCCCACCAACTGGAATATAATGGGCTGTAGCTTCAGCATACAGAGCAATTGCTCTGTCAATCCAAAGAAGAGAGAAGCTTCCTTGACTAGGAGGGGCCTTCCTGGAGGGGGTGGCATGCCCATGGGATCCTGAGGGTGAGGGGAGGGCAGAAAGAATGGAGAGGTGAGGTTGAAGGTGGGCCTGGGGAGGCAAGACTCACCTGCATAGACCTGGCTCTTCCCTGAAGGCTCGGTGGCTGGTTTCGGCTGAGGCCGCGAAGGCCGGTGTTAAACACTGTGTGGGACACAGCAGCCAGATGGCTGTGGGAACCGGCTTCTCCCCATTGTGGGCACTTGCTGGCACCTGGGACAGGGCCTGTGCTCTGGGTGTGCCCACTGCTCAAGGCAGCGATCTTCAAGGCCAAAGCCAGGAGCCCCGAGAAAGCAGTGGCCAGCACTCACCTCTGTCGGCCGGCCTTAGGAGAGGAGCTCTCACATGGACTGAGGGGAGAGCAGTCCAGGAGGACGTTTCTCCAGGGGGTACATTTCCAGCCGATCCGGGGCGCGGAGTCATTGCTCAGCCTGTGGAGGGTCGCTGCTCTGCCGTACAAACAACTTGTCTTCAGTCTGGTTTCGGAGCAGGGCCCCGTTCTAGGACCAGATTCTGGGAATAAGACTGTGTTTCTTCTCAACCGTGCTCCCACCTCAGGGCCTTTGCACCTGCTGGTTCCTCTTCCCGGGTCACCGTCTCACCAAATACACACAGATCCACACAGCCTCCCTCCCTCCTCCCCTCCAGGTCCTTGCTCATCTGCTACCTTCTCCGCGAGGCTTCCCTGAGTCCCCTGTCCACGCTGCCCATTCCCACGCTGACATTTCTTCTCCCTCTCTCTGTTTCTCCATTGCACTGAGCGACACTAGGCCAAGCATGTCAAACTCAAAAGGCTAACATGGGCCCAATAAACAAGGTTTAAGTGTGTGTGGGCCGCAAAACAACAAAGGCTTCCATGTTTATAGAAACGTAGGTTTATTTTGATAGAGACACGCTGAACACAGGGCTGAGATAAACGAGTCATCATTAACATAAAATCATAGAACATTTGAATACAAATTAATATTTTTTTCTTGAACATTAAGGTACCAGACACCGAATAACTGCACAAATGAATAAGCGTCATGCAAACAAACCTATTTTTTCTTGTTCTTTGAAAGCAAAATATTTCCTGTGGCGCACACTAAACAAATCAATCCAAGACGAATGACATGGCCATCAGCTGCTGAAATATTCACTGCTGGTATCAGTGGAGAGAAATGGTGCGCCTGCATGTAAAACACGTAAGGGAAATGAATGCAACAGGATTGTATAACAGGATACTGTAAAAAATTAAGTTACGAAATTTTTATTAAAACGTTTCTTACATTCCATTATATTGGCTGGTCCACAAAAATATTCGTTCTGGGCCACCTGTGGCCTGCGAGTTAGACATGCTGCAGTAGACACTCTTCCTTCCCCTGTTACACGCATCAGAATATAAGCTCCATGAGGGAAAGTTCTGCTTTACTAAAGTTCTGCTTTACAAGAGGTGCCACATGCTGTGTCTACTGGAATAGGGAAAGGGTCATGGGGTACAACGAAGTGCAAGATTTAAAGGAAAAAACACACACACCATAGTTAACATTTTAAAATACCACAGTGGCAATATCCTCATCCCCTAGTAAAATTTCTTTTAAAAATATATTTATTAATTTCAGAGAGGAAGGGAGAGGAAGAGAGAGATAGAAACATCAGTGATGAGAGAGAATCATGGATTGGCTGCCTTCTGCACGCCCCCGACCGGGGATTGAGCCCACAGCCTGTGTATGTGTCCTGACTGGGAAAATCGAACCCATACCTCCTGGTTCATAGGTGCATGCTCAGCCACTGAGCCACACCAGCCGGGCTCCCTAGTAAAATTTCTTGATTCTATTGATTATAAATTGTGACAACATGGGTTGTGATGAATCAATCAGCCTGGAGGCAGAATGCTTGAGTTTGAATCCTGGCTCTACTACTTAATTGCTGTGTGACCTGGGACACGTTACCTACCCTCTCTGTGCCTCATTTTTCTCATGTGTAAAATGCAAATAATAAGAACTGAATTGAGTTGTTATAAGGATTTTTTTTTCATTCCCCCCTTTAGTTATAAGGATTAAATAACTAAATATATGGAAAGCTGGGAGAATGCAATAAGCTCATAATAAGTGCTCAATCAACATGATTATTGTGGGGCATCAGGCCCTTGGGCTCAGTTGGAGACTTGGAAACCTGCTTGGGAAGATGGTTCACAGCCTGGTGGAGGTTTGAAGTGCTGTCCTGATCGTGTCTGGCTTAGTGCCTCCCCGGGCCTCTGCGTTTATCTCTGAATAGCTGCCATCAGGAGATGAAAGCTTCCACTTTTTTCCGTCCTGTAACAGGTAGTGCGGTCTGGCGTGGAAAATAAAGTCCCTCTGGGGACGTACAACTTCACATTCGCCAGCGTTTACATGACGGAAGATGAAGTGTTCATAATGAGAAATCAAATTGATTTGCTTTCAGAAAGCATAAGCCAGAGAACGCTAAATAGAATGAAGGCGGACGTAAAATCGATATCCTAGAGACAGCCTGCACGCTGGCGGCCAGCCACGGAGTTCTTCCTGTATCGAGTGGGACAGGCAGCCTGGGCTGGGACAGGGGAGGGATTGGCCCAGGATCGCGTTGCTGGAGGCAGACCTGGATCCAGAACCAGGTGATCCGCTTTCTAGTTGTGCTCTAACTCCAGCCAGTCACCTGGTTCTCCAGGGTGCTCCTTCTCGGGAAGGAGGCCCTTTCCTCGGAATCCCCCTGGACTTACTCTCCTGACACACGGATTCTGGAGGAACTCTGAGGTCTCCTTATCTTCCTGCAGCAGAGCCTGTGGCCCGGCTTAGCCTGACTCAGGAACCACAGCCCTGGGGCAACTCACTTCACTTTTGTAAACATTAAATGCCTAGAGGCCCGGTGCATGAAATTGTGCACCGGTGGGGTCCCTTGGTCTGGCCGGCGATCAGGGCCGATAAGGGCCATCTCGCCAGTACCCATTAGGCCAATTGGGGCCAGCCGGCGGGGGGGTGGTGGTGGTGGTGGGAGAGGCTGCGGGAGGTTGGCTGGCCGCAGCAGGTTGATTAGCTGTGGGAGGTTGGCTGTGGGAGCACACGGACCACCAGGGGGCAGCTCCTGCATTGAGCGTCTGCCCCCTGGTGGTCAGTACGTCTCATAGCTACCGGCCGGTCATCCGGTCGTCTGGTCGTAAGGGTCGCTTAGGCTTTTATATACATAGATTTCCCTTTTGGAAAATGCCTAATGCAGCCTGACTTGCTGACTTCAAGGTGCAGTGAGGATTGGGATGTGATAATGTATGTCAAAGTGCATAGAATGTGAATGAACGACAGCAAAAACGAAAAGAGAGAGAGAGAGAGAGAGGGAGACGGGGGGGAAGGAAGGAAAGAAGGAAGGAAAGAAGGAAGGTCATAAAATGCTTACATTTCTTTGGTAACTTTCCTTTTCTTTTCTGAGTTTTATGCAATGTTATGTAACGACGTGAAGACCTTTTATTCTCAGGCACTGCCGAGGAGGACATAGGAAAGTAAAGAATGAGGAGGGACGAGGGGATTGTTGACATTTGGGTTACATTACATTTAAAAATAACCTTTATTTTTTGGTACTATAGAGAAACCCATATTTGGTGGCATGAGTAGATTTTTTAGGACAGATTTAGCATGCTGCAATCTGCAAATAACTTCTAATTCGTTAGTTGCATCAGTATTTTTGTACCAGCGAAGTGGGGCTGATGTACGTCTGCTTTTAAAGGAACCATTTAGAGCAATGCCGCTTCCAGTCTCGTTGAAACAACAAGCTTGAGAATTTTTAGATTCGCAAAAGAGCTATTTTCTGGGGGTGGTGAGATTCTAAATGTAACCCGCGTGTAAAAACACAGAAATGTCATTCCAAGTCACGAAATAAAGCTGCTAATAGGTCAAAGACCACATTCAAATGAAGCTGTTAATAAGTATTTCAGTAAATGAAAAAATCCACTTATTTGCTCAGCAGAGACCGATGGAGTTCAGTGGTTTGCCATGTCTCCTGCTGGGTGCTGGGTGCTGGGTGCTTAGTATGTCAGACTTCACCTCTCTGTCCTTGGGGCTTTGTAGAGGGCATTCTTGCCAGGGGTGAGGCTTGAACCCAAGAGTGATCAGTTGCTGTGTTCCTGCAACATGGCAGCTGATGCTCACCTGTTCTGTGGCATGGCTGGGTGATGGCTTGTTGAGAAAGAATCCTGTAAATTTTTAAAAATATATATATTTTTAAAGAAAGAAAGAAAGAAAGAAACATCAGTGATGAACAAGAATCATTGATCGGCTGCCTCCTGCCCGCACCACACTGGGGATCGAGCCCACAACCCGGGCATGTGCCCTGACTGGAAATAGAACCGTGACCTCCGGGTTCATAGGTTGATGATCAACCACTGAGCCACACTGGTCAGGGCTAAGAAGCCTGTATTTCCTGAGTGGTTTATCCTTACTCCTGAATTTCTTACTAGAGGCCTCACGCAGGAGTGTCTGGGATGCCATGGTGGTCCCACGGCTGGCCCAAGTCAAGCGTTAGTTCCCCCAGCACAATGGCATGCCAGAGTTGTTATCAGACCTTGGTTACTCCGAAGTTCTTTGTTTTCACTTTCTACCTTGATGAAAAAATGAGCAAGTTTTACTTATCTCAGAAAAAAGACTCGAGCCATGAATGCTGTTTGGCCTCCATCCATAGTGATAGGGACTGGGTAGCCTCTCGGGAACAGTCCCAAACTGTATCCACCCTCGGGGGTTCAGACACACGGGAATGGGGTGCAGGAGCCGACAGACACTTACTGGCAAGGGAGATGAATATTTGAGGACATGGAGGGGAGTCCACAGAGAAAGGAGGACAAGCCACGGTGAAACTGACTCAGCAATAGGGTTGAGTGTTGAAGATGACCAACATTTTACTTTATTTTATATTTGTTAATCTTCACCCAAGGATATTTTTCCATTGATTTTTAGGGAGAGTGGAAGAGAGAAGGACAGAGAGAAACATCAATGTGAGAGAATCGCATCGGTCGGTTGCCTCCTGCACAAGCCCTGACCAGGGCCTGGGCCGGGGAGTACCCTGCAACCGAGGTACATGCACTTGACTGGAATCGAACCCGGGATCTTTTGGTCCACAGGCTGACACTCTATCCACTGAGCCAAACCGGCTAGGGCCCAACATTTTATTAATCATAGTAATTAGCTGTGAGTTGATTCTGCCTGAGTCCAGCCACCCTGGAAGTCTATATGTGGCTTAGGGCAGAGGGGGCTGTGTGTGTCTAACTCCTGGAGACCTAACCAGCTCTAACAGTGTACCACAGGCAGGACACAGGTGAGCTTTGACACCTAGGAGGGTCATAGAGTGCCGGGGTGTGGTCAGCAGCTCATGGGCCTGAAGGTGCCTGTCCTGGATGAGTGATAGCTGCAGGCGGGTAGGCGTGGTGTTGAGCGCCTGGGTGGGGAGCTGAGATCAAGCATCAGAGTTTTAATTTGCATTCCACTTTCTCCAGAGCATCTTGTCAAGTTTGTCAGTCATTCCACCTTCCTTTCCTTTGACTTGGATCTTCATAAGCTTCGCCCATTTTTTTTGCTGTTGAGCTAGACGTTTGTTGACATTTAATAATCCTATAGAATAAAAGGGTAATGTGCAAATTGACCGAATGGCAGAATGACCAGTTGCTATGACATGCAGTGACCACCAGGGGCAGACACTCGACGCAGGAGCCGTTCCCTGGTGGTCAATGCGCTGCCACAGGGGGAGCACTGCTCAGCGCAGTGACCACCGGGGGCAGACACTCGACACAGGAGCCGTTCCCTGGTGGTCAGTGCGCTGCCACAGGGGGAGCACCGCTCAGCCAGAGCCGGCTCAGGGCTGGCGAGTGTAGTGGTGATAGCAGGAGCCTCACGGGCCTAAGCCATCAGTCAGACATCCCCTGAGGGCTCCACACTGCTAGAGGGCGCTGGCCAGGCTGAGGGACCCCTCCCCAACCGCCCACTCCAGTGCATGAATCTCATGCCCCAGGCCTCTAGTTCCTTTATCAATTCTAGGGACTAGCCCAGTGATGGTGAAGCTATGACACGCGTGTCAGAGTGACACGCGAACTCATTTTCTTGGTTGATTTTTTCTTTGTTAAATGGCATTTAAATATATCAAATAAATATCAAAAATATAAGTCTTTGTTTTACTATGGTTGCAAAGATCAAAACATTTCTATATGTGACAAGGCACCAGAGTTAAGTTAGGGTTTTTCAAAATGCTGACACGCCGAGCTCAAAAGGTTTGCCATCACTGGACTAGTCCGTTGTCAGTTCAATCTGCTGCAAATCTCTTCTCCCACCCTGTGGCTTGTCATGCAGGGAGTTCTAATTTTCATATTACCAATTTTATCAGTCTTTCACACATGATGGCTTGCATGCCTTTTTATGTCTTACTTAAGACATTCTTTCCCAGCCCCAAGGACATACATGCCTCTGCTTTCTTGGCGTAGTTCCAGAATATGAATTCTTCTGTCACCAGTGACTGTCGCTTATCATGATGATTTTGAAATTCATTCTGTGGTGATGAGTGTGGCTGTGGTGCGTTCGGTTTTACTGTGGTCCACAGTGTTCCATTGTATGAATAGATCGTGATTTATTTTCCATTCTATAAATGGACATTTCGTTGGTTGTCATTTTTTTGGCTCTTACAATCCTGAAAAAGCATTCTTGTACTATCTCTTGGGGGCACACGGAGAAGCTGCTGAAGGTGGGATTGTTAAGTCTTAGGTTGTGCGAGTCTGAACTTTACTAGGTTAGGGAAATAGTTTTCCAGATTGGTTAGATCAAGTTACACCCACTGCATCACTGTGGAAGCGTTGACATGACCGCATGACTTCGCCATCACTTATCTTTCGTATTTCCTTCCTTCTGCTTTCTTAGGTTTAACTCTGTTTTTCTTTCTCAAATGTCTCGGGTCCTTTGCTGATTAATTCTCATCCTTCTTTTGGAATCCAAGCATTTAAGGCTATAAAATGTCTAGTCACTGCTTTGGCTGCATCCTGTAAGGTTTTAAAATGAAATCTTAAAAAACATAATTTTTTTTTTATTGTTTAAAGTATTACAAATAGTAGTATATATGTCTCCCTTTCACCCCCATT
>NW_006285487.1:671807-675500 GCF_000327345.1 Myotis davidii
ATATTTATTTATTTATTTTTGCGGCGGGTGGGGGGGAGTGTAGTAGTATTTCTTGGTACATCTTTTTCAGTCTTATTTTCAACCCTTCTCTTTCATGTTTTGACTTTCTCTCATAAATATTACACATATGGTTGTGGATTTATAAATTTCTCCTTTATAAAGTAATACTATCAATTTTTAATTTGTGCACGTATTTTTTAAAGCAAATCTGGCTAACTTTTAAGAGTTGAGTTTAGACTTTTACCATCGCTATATATAAAAGCCTAAACAACCGTTCGACCATTCTACTGGTAACTATGATGCACACTGACCACCAGGTTATTTTTTTTTTGCGGGGGCGGTGGGGGGAAGTGTAGTAGTATTTCTTGGTACATCTTTTTCAATCTTATTTTCAACCCTTTTCTTTCATGTTTTGACTTTCTCCCGTAAATATTACACATATGGTTGTGGATTTACAAATTTCTCCTTTATAAAGTAATTCTATCCATTTTTAATTTGTGCATGTATTTTTTAAAGCAAATCTGGTTAACTTTTAAGAATTGAGTTTAGACTTGTACCATCTATATATATAAAAGCCTAAGTGACAATTACGCTGAATGACCAGACCACCGGTCGACCAGCCGCTATGATGAGCACTGACCACTAGGGGGCAGGTGCTCAATGCAGGAGCTGGTCCCTGATCATTTAAATCTTTAAAATGTATATTTTGGAAAAAAGACTTATTCTCCTCCTGGAATTCTGTGGGGTTTTCTATGAAGTGAAAGAATGACCTAGTTTAGAAATTAGCTTCATAACCTACTAATACCATAAATCTGACATTGAGTTGCCTCAAAGCTTAAAAAGGCCTGTGTTTGAGAGCAATATTATTTATCAAGGACCCAGATTTAAGCTAGCTGTGGGTTTCCATCCTGCCTTTCAGCATCACCGGCCAGCCGAGGGACTCCATCTGTGCACCGGGCCCCTAGTTTGTAATAATTACTGATAGGGAGTTATTAGTTTTACCCTCTTAGGGTGCACTTTCTATTTATCTTGCTGTTCCCAGGTATCTTTTACCCCCCATTCTGCTTCTTCTATTGTCTTTATCTTGTTTTTTAGAAATTCCCCTCTATATCCTAAGTACTTAGTGAATGCCGGCTGTTATGATTTCATTTGGCTAGGAAAACATTGTGGTCTGTGTTATGAGGCAAGGGTGTGCATTTACAAACCTTGGTTTCTCTTTATCTTAGCTCTCGGCTTCTGCACACTCAGACCCCGGCCTATCAGAGCTCTTACTCTGAAAATATACAGCTTGTATTTTACTTTTCCCCTTTAATGCTATATTATGACATTTTTTCCCCATGCCCATGCCTTGTCAAGTCTAGATAATAGTCTGTGGATGGCCATGGCTTTGTTTCGAATTGCTTCGTTATTATAGCAATGCCAGGTGAACATCTTTGTGCACGGTGCTAATTCCTGTCCACAAGGATAAATTCCTTGAAATCACTGCTCAGAAGGAAGACCATTGTCAGGGTGCCTCCTGCAATGTCACACCCCTCTTTGCATGGGCATTTCCCAGCGGAGTGTGACAGTACCCCCAAGAGAACAGCCCAGCAAGTCCCTTCCCAAGGTCACGTTGGCCCCTGTGTGTCTGTTTTCAGGCAGAACCAAGTTAGGTCCAGGAGAAGGGGGCAGGGATGTGGGAGGGGGTTGAGGGGAGTGGGATCAGGTAGGCCGCCAGGGTTCCTGGGAGAGCTGCATGGGTGTGGCTTGGGAATTGGGATCTTGGGGTGAGAACCTGAGAGACCCTCCTCAGGCTCCTACCTGCTTGTCTCTGCGGAGGCCTCGGAGTGCAGGACACTCAGGTGTCTCGGGTGTGCACAGCCCCTTGCTCCCGAGGGCCATGGGGAGGCGGGGCCAGGAGGAAGGAACCCCTAGCGCCCCACCCCCCGCCCTCCCTGCCCCCCCACCGTCCATATTGGAAGTGCATTCGGCCCCTTCCCTGGGGAGAGCAGCCCAGGGACCCTGTGTTTGCCTTTGAGCCACTCCCCTGAAAAGCAAACTTGTGCTCAAATCTCTGTTGACTCGATGGATGATTTGCATCCCTCGGAGGTCTGGGCGCTTCTCCGGGAGAGGGAGGGCAGGTTGAGGGCCGAGGACAAGACCCCAGGCTGCCCGCCGGCCTGCCTGCTGCCTCCACACAGCCAGGACCCAGCTGTGGCCTCAGGAATTCACGGGCAGCGAATCGGCAGGGACCTGCCAGGAGGGGCCCGGGGCTTGGCTGTCCTACTGCCCGCCTGCTGCACAAAGCCTGTCCTTGTTTGGGAGCCTCGGACGTGTGTCCTGGGCCCAGACCTCCCGGGGTCCCCTCTGGCCCCTGTGTGTGCGTGGAGCTGAGTCCTGACCACGCTGGGAACGGACGTGCGGTCTGCCGTGAACTCCTGGTCGGGGCGGGGGTAGGGGGGTGTGGGCTCTGCTTGAGCTCCAGGGGTCCCGCCTTGGGCTCTGGTCAGAAGGCCAGGCCTGATTGCTTGGCCCTTAGCTGGTGGGTTTCTCCAGTTGTGGGTCATGGGCATCCGCCCCCTCGAGAAGTAGTAAACTTGCCCTTGTCACTGGTTACCTCTGCAGAGGGCGTGGATTGGGGTGCTGGGGTGGGGGTGGAGCGCGGGTCTTTATACCTATGCTGACTTAGTATCCCACCCCGAGCACGCCTCGGCCAGACTTATCCTCAGAGTGGACCTGCCAGCACACCCCTGCCACCTGCCCCTTCCTCACATACCCGCTCACCATACGCCATGGGTAGTGGCCCCCTTTGCAAAGCCTGGCGCATGGCAGTGCGGACGAAAGGGGCCACATGCTGACCTGACCAGCTCAGGGGAGGCCTGCATGGCGGTCTTGCAAACTCATTTGAGCTCGGCGTGTCAGCATTTTGAAAAACCCTAACTTAACTCTGGTGCCATGTCACATATAGAAATGTTTTGATCTTTGCCACCATAGTAAAACAAAGACTTATATTTTTGATATTTATTTTAGATACTTAAATGCCATTTAACAAAGAAAAATCAACCAAAAAAATGGGTTCGTGTGTCACCTCTGACACGCGTGTCATAGGTTCGCTATCACTGACTTAGATCTTTCCTGAGAGAATTTGTCTTTTGGTTCTCAACCTTCCTAATGCCGCGACCCTTTAATACAGTTCCTTGTGTTGTGGTGACCCCCAAGTTCATCGTTACAAATGGAGCATAATGAAAGCATAGTGATTAATCACAAAAACAATATGTAATCATATATGTGTTTTCTGATGGTCTTAGGCAGCCCCTGTGAAAGGGTCATTCCACCCCCAAAGGGGTCGCGACCCACAGTTTGAACCGCTGCTCTAAGATAACATATCTGCGAGATGTCTGGGTAACTTGTAACTTCCCTTTTTATCTGGACCCCTCAGGGCACAACAAAGGGCACCAGGACATTCCCCCATGGTTATTGTTATCAACTGTTAATTATGTTAAACTCTCCTCTATCCATCTATGTAAAAGAAGCATCTGTCCGTCATTTCACTTTTTATCCAATCCCAGGGGTTCCCCCCTCCCCCCTCTGCTTTCTCCCGCCTCTCTAGTCTATCACCAGTGGATTTCATGTCACCCACCTATGTCTCTTTCCTTTGATTGCCATGTATAAATATAAAGGGTGTCCCAAAATCCACGCAAGATTTGAATTTTG
>NW_006285487.1:675821-677707 GCF_000327345.1 Myotis davidii
ACCAATGATGGCCCAGGAGCAGGGATGAGGAAGACCAATGAAGACCACGGCTTTGCGTCTGTGCCAGCAAAGCCGTGGAGGCCATTGACCCGGTGTGCTATTCCATCCATAACCCTATACTGTATACTTTAGGAATCAATAAAACATTTACAATTTTTAATTATAAACCTGTGTTTTCTATCAAAATTACTTCTTGGGTGAATTTTGGGACACCCTTTAGATGTAACCCACCAGTCTCCGGAGCACTATCTCAATCCGTTGAGGTTCTGCTTCCCGGCATATGTCGACAGTTGGGCTCAAATAAAATCACAAAAATTCTTTACAGGTTTCAGTGGTTTTTACGTTAATAGCAGCAAGGCCCTGCTGACCCCTAGGGCATTCGGTACACCTGCACGGCTCATGGTGATGGACAGTCATCCTCCGCTCACTCCACTTAGCAGCCATTTGTTGAGTGCCTGCTGTGTGCCAGGCACTGTTTCAGGCGCTGGGAGGTCGTCAGTCTCTGCCCTCGGGTGCCCATGGCCTGACTCCAGTGCCTGTTCTCCGCTGCTATTCCATTTGGCAGATGACTCCCCACCGGCCGGAGCATTCCCTCCCTACACATCCACAGAACCGGTACACGGGACGGAGCGCCAGATCCATGCAGTTGTGCGCTAAGGATCCCCTTATCGGCTCTGACCCATTTGGCTCAGTGTATAGAGCATCGGCCTGTGAACTGAAGAGTCCCAGGTTCGATTCCGGTCAAGGGCATGTACCTTGGTTGCGGGCACATCCCCAGTAGGGAGTGTGCAGGAGGCAGCTGATGGATGTTTCTCTCTCATAGATGTTTCTAACTCTCTATCCCTCTCCCTTCCTCTCTGTAAAAAAATCAATAAAATAGATTTTTAAAAAAAGGATCCCCTTATTGGAGATTGGCAGAGAGCACTGCAGAGGGAAGAGGAATCCCAGGGAAGTGAGAAGAAAGGTGTGAGGACTGGACAGTCATGCCAGATCGGCGTTAAATCATACCAGGGCCTGGTTAGCAGTCAGCGTGGACCCGCCGTTTCTCGCTCAGTCCTGTTATTTTCACTCAGCAGATTCAAGCGAGGATTCACGTCCACATCCAGAGGGCGGGGGAATTAGAAAGCTGTGATCCTCAATGTCAAGGCTGACCCTGTTTGCTGAGTTCGGCTGGGAATGGGGGGTTTGGGGGGCATGGCGTTGGCATGATCTGAATGCAAGGGCATTGGTGACAAGACCACAGGCTGATTCTTTCTCTGGTTATAAGCTCTCTATTCCCACCTCCTTCCCTGATACCAGTTCTGTTTGCATTTCCCCCTGCTCACAGCTTCGATGGCTCCCCACGAATATTGCATCAACTATAAACTCTTCCCACCAGGCATGGCCTCCCATCTCTCTTCTCACATGATGTTTCGCACCTGCCCCCTAGCTCCAGCCAAATGGGTCAGCTTGTTGCTGCCTGCGTAGCCCTCCGTCTTCGCACTTGATAATCATGTAGCCGATACTTGCTTAGCTCTCAGTGTGTGCTGGGTCCTGAGCTTTCCCAGTGCTACCAGGTAGCAAGCATTATTACCCGCCTTTTGACAGATGAGGAAACTGACACTCAGAATGTTACCCGACCTGCCCAGCCGGCCTGGCTCAGTGGTTGAGCGTCGTCCTATGAACCAGGAGGTCACGGTTCGATTCCCGGTCAGGACACATGCCCGGGTTGTGACTCGATCCCCTGTGTGGGCTGTGCAGGAGGCAGCCGATCATGACATGATCTCATCATTGATGTTTCTATCTCTCTCTTCTCCCTTCCTCTCTGAAATCAACGCAAATATTTTTTTTTAAATCAATAGAAACATATCCTCAGGTGAGGAATAACAAAACAAAAAAATTTTTAA
>NW_006285487.1:678019-680264 GCF_000327345.1 Myotis davidii
CACATGCGGCTCTTTGGCCCCTTGAGTGTGGCTCTTCCTAAGCCTTAGGAGGACCCTAATTAAGTGAATAACAATGTACCTACCTCTATAGTTTAAGTTTAAAAATTGTGGCTCTCAAAAGAAATCTCAATCGTTGTACTGTTGGTATTTGGCTCTGTTGACGAATGAGTTTGCCGACCACTGCCTCAGGTGACCCCAGAGTATATCCTGTTCAATCTTTTTCTCTTACCCCAACACACGCTCCTCCACCATACACTCCCACCACCTCCCTCGTGCCCCACCTCCTCCCAGATGATTCCATGGAGCGTGAGTGTCTGGGGCCGTGACCAGCGGCACCTTCTCTCCCCAAGCACGCCAGCCTTCAGAGGTGGAGCCATAGTGCAGGGGGAGGTGAGCCGTGGCTGCCCGGCTCTCTGAAACCCTCATACCCGCCGGCCAGTACTTTTGTTACAATTTACGATGACCAGATGCCATGACCCCCCCGGCTACAGTGGAGGGGTCCAGGGAAAGGGAGAGAGTGGTGGCCCAGATGCTGTGGCCACTGGAAGGAGTTGATCTCAACTTCCGGTGGAGACCGGCACCCCGTCCAGTGGAAAGGAGGGAAATACGGCCACCTGTGCTCTTCCCAAGGTCTGAGGGAGCCCCAAAGAGCACCGAACGGGAAGTCCAGGAGAGCGGAGTGAGCCGTGGGCTGGTGGCAGGCCATTTGTCTCAGGCCTTTCCGGGGCCTCGCCCAACTGCCCGGTGGGCCCAAAGGTCAAGTGAGGCAGTTGAGAAAAAAAAACCCTCGCTGTGAAGTGTCGGAGGCCCTTCTGAGATGAGAGAATGGCCCCCTTTCAGCAGCCCTGCTTGGAGCGGGGACAGTATTCCCAGGGGAAGCGGGCCAGTGAATGGTCATCTGTCTGCCCAGATGGACCGAGGCCTGGCCGGCAAGGGCGGAGACTCCAATTCTGGGCTGTGTTTGTGAGTTCAGGGGCTCCGGAGTCCTTCGATAAATAAACACCTATTTATTGAGCTCCTACTGTGTGCACAGCCCTGTGAGGGACACAAAGAAGCACTGACTTGCGGAAACCGCACATCAGAATTTATCCATGCAAATGAGTGTGCTCCCCTCTCCACCCCTCCCCTTCCACCCCCAGGGCGGCTGGATACCCGCATAGCCAGGGAGGCGGCCGCTATTTGAGGAACGGACTCCAAGCTATCTTGGATATTCTCAGTGGGGACGGTGGTTGTTTTAAAATTAAAAATAACTAAAAGTCCTTTGGAGCTCACTCATCGATCGCCGGCTGTGAGCCAGGCATTGTTCTTGTTGTGCGGAGGGGAGAACATACTGGAAGTGTTTATGGTTTGCTAGGTGTGATCAGCAGGTTGGCCAGCCGGTGACCAGCTGGTCATCCTTCTAAGAACCGCCACCGCCCCCCGCACCCCAGGCCCACCTGGTCTGGGAATGATCCAGCCTTCAGAGAGCACAGCTTGTGCCTGGTAGAAAGTGTGTGAGGGGGGCGGGCAGCGGCAGCTCCCAGGGGTTGAAATGACAGGCAGCCTGGGGTGCTGGGGAGGCAGAGTGAGGAGGGCCCCAACCACGCCCAGAAGGGGCGGGAATCAGCCAGGGCTTTCCTGGAAAGGACAGCACTTGCCAATGTGGACCGAGCACTCTTTACGTACTAGACGTGGCGCTGAGCACTTTACGTGGATTAACCGTCTTGCTCTATCGTCACGGCCTTTCCAGGGGGATACACTAGGACTCCCTGGTCCACAGTTTACATCTGAGGAAGCGGAGGCACGGAGAGTTCAAGTCAGTTGCCTAAGATCACACAGCAGAGAAGCAGGTTCAAACCCAGTTGGTTTGACACGCAAGTCTACCTGTTTGACCTCCACACTGTGCGGCTTCCAGGGAGAGGAGGAGAAAGCAAAGAGCTACCAGCGGTTCTCAACCTGTGGGTCGCGACCCCTTTGGGGGTCGAACGACCCTTTCACAGGGGTCGCCTAAGACCATCGGAAAACACATAGATCATTACATATTGTTTTTGTGATGAAAAACTATGCTTTCATTATGTCCCATTTGTAACAATGAAATTGGGGGTCACCACAACATGAGGGACTGTATTAAAGGGTCGCGGCATTAGGAAGGTTGAGAACCACTGAGCTAGCCGATACAGTACAACCAGATGTGAGTGAGTCTAGTTTTCTTTGGCGGTGAGGACAATTTCTAAAGAGGATTTATGAGCCAGTGGCAGGGTTGGTG